>NC_056749.1:420029330-420049330 GCF_019279795.1 Protopterus annectens
CAGAAACCGTGCTTGAAGATTGATTCGAAAACTCAGAGCAGTCTCCCACAAAATCATTGCTTGCCTGCAAAGAGGGTAGGAATGGGTTCCCCCCTGCTTGTTGATGTACCACATGACTGTTGTGTTGTCTGTTTGAATCAACACCTGTCCCGGCTGAAGCAGGTCCTTGAAGGCCATCAAAGCAAATTGAACTGCTAACATCTCCTTCATGTTGATATGCAAATGTAGTAGTTTGGGAGGCCACATGTCTTGTATCCATTTCCCTTTGAAGTGTGCTCCCCAAGCCAAGTCCGAGGCATCCGTCGTTAGGATCTGACTCGCCTCTGGTCGGGGCACAGAGAGTCCCTTGTTTAGGTGACATTCCTGAGCCCACCACAAGAATTCCTTCTGGATGCAAGGTATAATCCGAATGACAGTGTCCAAACAGTGGCAGTGTTTGAGTCCACACACTTTTGAGATACCATTGCAGCTTCCTCATATGCAGTTTGGCATTGGGAAGTACTAGAATGCAAGATGCCATGAACCCCAAGGCTTGAAGGACTGTCCTTGCAGTCAGCCTGGACATTACTGATAACTGCTGGAAGTAAAGATGAAGAGTTCTTTGTTTGTCCGGGGTCAGAAATGCCATCTGAGAAGCTGTATTCAGTCTCACACCCAGAAAGCACATGTCCTGAGAGGGTACTAGACTGGACTTTATTTCGTTCACAGAATACCCTAGGCACCTTAAAACTGCCATTACATACTTGAGATGTTGTAGTAATATGTCTTTGTTTTGAGCCAGAATCAGGCAATCGTCCAGATAAGGGTAAATTTGTATTCCTCTCTGTCTGAAGAAAGCAATCACAGGAGCCAGAACTTTTGTGAATACCCTGGGCAGTAGATAAACCAAAGGGCAATGCAGAGAACTGATAATGAAGTACCAGCCCGAAATCTCAGGAATCTCCTGCAACTGGGCCTGATAGGGATGTGAAGATAGGCCTCTCTGAGATCCAGGGTTACCATCCAGTGATCTTTGCCTAGCATAGGCAGAATTTGTTGTAATGTTAACATCTTGAACTTTGGAATGTCTAGGTAGGTATTGAGAATGGACAAATCCAGAATTGGCCTCCAAGTGTTTCCTTTCTTTGGCACTAGGAAAAGACGGGAATAAAATCCTAGGCCTACTTCTGACGGAGGGACCACCTGAATTGCCTCCATCTGCAAAAGCAGAGAAATTTGCTCCTGAGCCTCCATCCTTTGTTGAGGAGGCACATCCGGCATGCCTTTGAAAGGAGGAAAAGTGTGAAAATAAAACTTGTAACCTCGATTTATTACATCCAACACCCATTGGTCCTGGGTGACCAAATTCCAGTTTTGTTTGAAAAGTCCCAACTTTCCTCCTAGAGGAGCTGCCAGTAAAGAAGGGTCTGGCAGTGGAAGATACAGGTCATTGGGTCTGCTTACGAAAGGGCTGACCCCTGCCCTCACCAGAAGACTGTGCAGGAGAGCTCCAAGTCCTAGGCCTGAAAGAACCCTGAGAGTGAGCTCTGCCTCTTCCACGTCTAGACCTGCCCTTAGACTGATAATCAGAAGAAGGATAAGACCATCCTCTAGCAGGCCAATTCCTACTAAACTTAGGGGGCTGCACCTGCATAAAATCCTTGACCGTCTGCATAGACTTAGCCTTATCTTCCATCTTTTTCAAAACTGATTCCACAGGAGGGCCAAAAAGTACTTCAGATTGAAGAGGAGCATCCAAAATCCGAGCCTTAACATGCTCTGACAAATTTTGATCTTTAAGCCAGGCATGTCTATGAAGAACTGAACCTGTAGCAGCCACCCTGGATGAAGCCTGAAGAGCATAAAAACCACACTGCAGAGAATGTTTGCCAACTTGATCTGATGCATGAACCAACTCCTGGAGCTCCTTACACTCTATACCCTCAGATAAAGCATCCACCTTAGATTTCAATTGGCCTAACAAAAAATTCTGATACTTCAGCATATGAAATTGGCAATTTAAAGCCCTCATAGCTAATGTAGAGGAGGTATACACATTTTTCCCCCACCTATCTAACGCTCTAGAATCCTTATCCAAAGGAACTGGATTCTTAGCCACAGAAGCCCTAACACCCTTCGGACCTTGAATAATAGTTTCCGGATCAGCTCTAGGACTCTTGTACAAATACTTATGTGCTTCTGGAACTCTGTAATACCTGTCAGGCTTAACAGGGGCCGGAGGCAAAGAATCAGGATTAAGGGAAGATTCAGAAAAAACATCCTGAACAACATCTAAGACAGGAGGAATAGCCAAGGGCCTATGTTGTGGCAGAAACAAAATTCCCTAAGCCTTTTCCGAGAATCTGAAAAATCTTGACCTTCCCACTTGAAATGTTCCCTCATGGAATGTAAAGTCTCAGAAAAAGAAAAATCCTCTGGAGGAGAAGCAGACGGACAGGAGTCCTCTGCATCCGAATCTGAATAAAAAGGGAAATCCTGAATTTCTTCAGCTGAGGATTCAGAGTAGTCAGAGGAATGATCCATTCCCTCTAAATCTGCCTCCACCCTAGGCCTCTTCTCTGGGGGGGGGGGCATAGAACCCCTGATCAAAGTAATCAAGTCCTCTGCCATTTTCAACATATGCTTTTTAGGAACAGGGGCTGGAGAGCTAGAAGTATGACCAGGGCCCACAGGACAAGGTTTGGCCTTAGCATGGCCTTTAGCCACTGAAGTAGAAGGCCTAATAACCTTTTGTAAAGCTGGAATTACAGACACCTGAGAAGCACCCTCAGCCTGGCCTAACTCCTGAGAGGCCAACTCCTGTAAAAGTAAAGGTTCCCCCTGGGATTCAGCCGAACCCTCGGCAGGATCCACAGATTCAACCGGAGGCTCCGTAGAACCGGCGTCCGCAACGGACGACTCATCTGGTTTAGACCTTAAAGATTTATCCTTACGCTTTTTAGCGGTAGCGGGCGGAGGATCCGACGGCATGTTATAGTTACACCATTTACCAAAAACAAGCCTGGCACAGTCTAATCTTCGTTTAATGGTGCGCTTATTAAATCTAGCACACAAAAGCAACACCCGACCACGTCGTGCTCAGGCCCCAAACAAGGAATACAGAAAGAATGATAATCCCTATGAGGTATCTGTTTCCCACAAGAAATACAATTATTAACTTTTTCTGACATCCGGATAACTGAGGCAAGAAAAGACAAAAATTTCCCAACGGGGTACTTAGCCCAACTTGGTCTTCGGTCTGAAACTCGATAAATGAAAATTTCAGGACGCCGAACGGCACTTGCAAACGCTGCTTCTGCTTCGGACCACGCGGCAAGAAAGACTGAGGATATGGCGTCGGTCATGTGCTTAAGTACTACTACGTACTGACGTCAGCTCTAGGCGACAATGACCGACGCCAGCCTAGCTCTTTGGTATTCAGGCCGACCGAGGACAGCGGACTACCCACAGGTTATGACTGCAGCAATGTGAGAAGAAGAACATCTGGGAGCACTCACTGAATCCCCAAAGATGAGAGCACCATTCTGAAAAGCCTAGCACAGATAAACACGGTGCAAAAGCCATGACTTAAAACTGAATACCAAGAAATGCATCATAGTACCTTTTGGGAAGCATGCCACTCCAGGTAACTACATCATTAATTAAACACCCTTAAAAGTTGATTCACTAGTCAGGATTCTGAGAACTCATGTAGATAGTAACCTAGCCTTCAGCCAACATGTGTCCAAGGTAATAAGAAAATTTCTGTGTTCCTCAACATATAAGCAGCCCATGGCATCTGGGCCCACAAAGGTTAACATATCACTGTACTCTGCCCTCGGCAGACCCATCATGGAATATAATTCTCCTTTCAATATGTACCTGACAAGACACATGCAGTAATTGGAACATCCACAAAGATTCCTTACAAAATACAGGAAATAAACTCAATGTCCTACACTCACCGCCTCAAAGCCCTGTCTCTTTACACAGTATCATACAGACTTCTGAGATATGATCTTTGCCTGGCATACAAAACATTCCTGGAACCTATTTTGATGAATTTTTGCACAACAATCAGCATCAGAACTACTAGATTAAAAGACCTAAATTTCGCTTGCACATAAATGGGACATGTTGGAGAGACAAGATACATTTTTCAGAGAATCCCCACTCTCTGGAACAGGTTCCCCATCCATGTGAATGAGAAATCCTCCCTATCCCTATTTAGGCACAACTTGGACCAATGGATGGGTAATCAGAAGTTCATCCCTGGTCTGACTCCTATGTCTCTGTTGGACAGAATTAGTCAGAAAATCACCTCTGTAAATCAAATATAAATCAAATTTGTGAATCACATTTGGGTTGCGTAGCTAAGCTTTTAAGGGCCCTAGTGTTTGTTAGCCTAGTATACCCTATTAACCTCTCAAGGCATTAGCTGATTGACAAGAGATGTAGAAAACCCTTATTACTTGGGTACGTCCAACAAATCCTCTATAAATTATGTCTGGAAAACAACTGTATATTGCTAAAAAATTCTTCTAGGGGCACCCTGAATGTTTGGCAACAACCTGGACAAAATGGATTATATCCCTTTGAGCAGTTCATTGGTGGTTACTGGGCTATTGACCTGAAGGTTGTTACAGGTTGTTATAAGCCTAGCTGTGTGTACCCATTATAATACTAGAGAAACCCAATATGCAGGATCTTTCCAAAACTAGAAATCTTAGTTAGCAACATGTATCCAGGAGGGTCATAGGTGAAATCCCCAGCAGGAATTTACAGTTTCCCTTCCGGTCATCCAGGCTATGCTTAAACAGGGTCATAAAGGGGCTCAGTTTGATCTGAAATGGTAGTCTATTCCAGAGGAGTAGCAGCCTCTGAGAGAAGTATCTCTCTCTCCATCAGGTCCTATTTATGTGGCAGGCCAGGTTAAGGTCATGGAGCGAGTGACCCTTGTCCCATTTGACTTGCAGATGTGCAGCATTTCCATTAGGTTTGTATCTGAGATTGCTCTGTAGGCCAGGCAGAAGTTTCCTCTAAGTAGTCTGTATGCTACAGAGTACACTGACAGTGACTTCACTCTGTCAATGCATCATATGTGCTGGAGACTCTGAATTTTCTTGGTTAGAATCTCTGAGGTCTGTCAAGTTGCTGCAGGTGCCTGATAAGCTACGTACCAAAGGGAGCATTGTACTCACTTATTGGCCTGATGAGGGTTGAGTACAGGGGAGTTATGATCTCTTTTGCTCTTGAGGAAATACCTTTGCTAATGAGGTGTGCGATGTAGAATGCTTACCTTACGAGAGTAGACACATGGCAGTCAAAGTTTAGGCTATAATCAACTTGCATTCCCAAGTTTCTCACTACTGAGTTGTTACTTAGGGTATTATTATTTATATGATAGCCTGCAGGGATATTGTTTTTGCCGAAGGGGATCATGATGCATTTTTTATCACTGAGTTTGAGTCCATGGCTTTGGCACCAATCATTAGTTTGTGCAAGTCTCTCGAAGTATATTGACATTGTTTGGGGGGGGTTTCAATGATTGCACCTAATTTGCAGTCGTCTGCAAATTTTGTCAGCCACAGCCCCTCTGTTTTGGCCTGAACTTCTGAGAAGTATATTCCAAACAATAGGGGGCCCAGCACTGACCCCTGTGGAACCCCATTGGTGACAGGTCTGCTGGTTGAGGTATGGTCTATGGCTCTGGTGACATTTTTGAAGTTCACCAGGTTTAAAAGGCATGACCTGCCTTTGACAAAAAAAGACGTTGTCAGATCAAGGGTTTGAAGATCACCTATATCCTTATTTATAAGGTCCATGATGATTCGTTACAAGGCCTTACAGATAAGGCTGGTTAAGCTTATGAGTCTGTAGTTCCCAGGGTCTGCTGCTGTACCCCATTTATGAAAGGGGAAATTGGTTGTGGTTTCCACTCAATAGGGACAAAACCAGTACTCAAGCTGTGGTTGAAGACAGTACCTAATGGAGTTACTAACTCATGTTTCGACCATTTAAAACTCAACCTGGGATGTTAGCTGGTCCCATACAGGCTGTGTTTTTGCCTTCAAGAGAGCATTAATGACTTGCTCTTTGGAGATACAAGGCCGGGTACTCGCTCTAGCCCAGAACCATGTTTCTGTGACTGCACAGACATCAACATCCTTCAGGGAGTGGAGTGCTTGCAGAGAGTGCAGTTTCTGACTTAAACTCCTAGTGTTTAGTAGCATAACCTTTAATTTATTTGTGAGTGATATTTTCACGTTGGAAATTTTGTTCTTGAGACCTTGCCTAAAAAGGGCACTATGAGGGAGGCAAGTGCCATAGCCAGTAACCAAAAGGCTAGAGGTGACAGGTGAAGACCACCTCTGGCAAAGCAGCATGGTCTGTCAACCATGCCATCCCAGGCTGACAGGAACTGAGTCCCCTTAGAATGACACCAGAAACTAAGCCAATTGTTGAAGTTAATCATTTTTTGTTTATATTGTGGTATCATCCTAGGTGAGGGTAGAATGCTGCTCAAGGCTAGGGACATACCTGCCTGGGACACATATTCAGAGAGCTCAATCATGTCTCTCTTCATATAGTCCAGTGAGGCACGTCTCAAATCATTCACACCAACATGAACTATGACGGAGTCATAACGGTACTTGTTGTTGAGAGACTTGAGTGATGTGTGATCTTAAGGATGCCAGCACCTGAAAGACAGTTGACTGTAACCTTCTCCTTGTCCAGCCTTGTAAATCAGACATCTGTGTATCTCACAATGCCATCACCTATGACTAAAAAATTTGGTTTAGATGTGCTTTGCCTTAGGGACTTATTTGGTGAGACACTGATGCTTGTGTTTTTGTGTGTATTGAGAGTTGTAGGTGCTATTTTTAGGTGTAGTATGCTTGTGTTTGGAAGGTCTCTGGTGTTTAGGTAGGTTTCTGGTGAGTACCTCTGCGTATGATGGTTTATGTGTTGAGTGCATGGTTTGTGGAGGAGGTGTAGTATGTGAGCAGACAACCTGTTCAGTGTTACTGTTTAGTGTGCGAGAGAGGCAGGATTCCAGATTCTTAGTGTAAATGCATCTCTGACAAATTGCACTTGGGTGATTTAGGAGGAGAGGTTTGTCAGTGCACATGAGGCAGTTGCTACATTGCCTCAGGATACCAATGGCAATCAGGCTCGTAGCAGAAATGGAGGGAAACCAACCATCCATAATGCTAGGTTAAATCCTGTTTTCACAGTTGGAAGAGAAAATGGAGGGTTGTGGTTTAACTGGGTGCTCTAAGTGGGGTCTATACTAATGGGATGCTCTATACAGGGTCTATAACAGTGGGGGTTCTCTAACTGGTATAAGACTATTGTAGATTTGGTGGTTTTGGAACTGCTTAAGGGGCAAAAGCATGGCTGAGGGGGCTCTCTGAGCAACTAAGTGCAATTTAAGGACTTCTCGAATGGATCACAGGCAGCTACTGAAGTTGTTTTGTATCTACAACCACCAGTGGTTACACCACTGCTCAGTAGTGCGCGATGGTGCACAGTGGTGCACTGTGTGTAAACATATGAATACAGCAGAACAGTGGCTGGTTGCCTAACTCTGTGGAGCTATGTTAAAATAAGTGCAAACCTGTGCAAACTAACAAATAAGAAAAATACCTATGCCATCAGCTAAACTAACATAAATAAGCACAGATGAAAACTGTAAAGAAATATGCAATTTTTTATATTATTTTCATTTCTGAGAATTACTACTGATATAGTTTGTGGTAGTGGGCAAAATAATTATAACAACTGAAAATAATCATAAACCTTGCTATATAGTCATAATAATTTTAGTACTAAATGAACTAGAATGTCATAAAAAGAGCAGAGGTATTCATGTTATAGTTAAAAAGCATCCTGGAGCCCATTATAGAACTGAAAAAGACTGAAGCACCTTCACTCAGCCTCCCCAGTAGGAGAATATTAAGAAATTCCACAGAGAATAACAAAGTTTATAAAGTTTTTTTTTTTTTTTAATAAAGTTTAGTTTTTTTCTTTCTTCACTTATATTTAATACATCTTCAAGACTATCTCTACTAAACATATTGTATGAACAACAACAACAACAATCATGTTACTACCTGCAATACTTTTAATTGTATGTCTAAACTACTATGCTTATGTAAATATCTTATGCAATCATATGTTATCTGCTATATTTTATAACTGTATGTGTAAACCACAATGCTCATGTAAATATCTTATGTATAGTGTGTTAGTAATTGCTCTGGGGCTTTTCTCCCCAGGCCTCCACTGAAAACGGACAGATCTGTCCAGTCGGACCTCCCTGGTAAACAAATGTAAAATAAATAAATAAATGCAAAAATAGGTGCATCCTGGCATGCACTTTGGATTATCACAGTATCAGAAATGTTACTGAAGAAAACTGGGCCATTGTCACAGGAAACCCCTTTCTGATTAATATCTTAGGTGAAGCCCCATCCTTTGTTTACAGGAAGGCCAGGAACATTAGAAGTTTGTTGAATTTAAACCTAGACTACATGAGAGAAACACTAAAAGATGTGAAGCTAATTGTACATTTTGTATATTTATAGAGCAAGGTGATAGTTTTTATTGCCCTTATTTAACGAAAATCATTAAGACCAGTACAGGGAGGTAACTGCAACACTACAAAAGTAATTTACAGGGCACAGTCTAATGAATGTGATACATTTTATGTGGGCAAGACTGTAAATAAACTTACATGTAGGATTTCATGTCATCTGGCAGAAATCCGCTCTGGATGTAGATTTGTTTTACAGCACTATAAACCCCTCCCCCCTGCCTGATAAAAAGTATATATATATATATATATATATATATATATAGAGATATATATATATATATATATATATATAGTTAGAAAGCTTGTGAGGAAACTATTACTCTTGTTATTTTTGTTTTACTTGGATTGCTTGTCTGTGTACTTAATAAAGGATTTTCGACTGGAAACAGGCTGCCTACCCTGCTTGGATTACTTTTGAATACTTAGTAATTCTGTAGAATATTTCAAATTATTTATTTTTATTATTTTTGTGACTTAGGACAAGTTTAAGTTCACTTCTTCTATTACCATTATCTGATCTGATTAATATACACTGATTAACTAGATGTATATGGATTGAAAAGTTTCCACACAGAGAGGTTTCTTACACTGTAATGTGATAGAATTTAAGACATTCCCACAGCAGAAGAATGAGATGGAGATTAATTCTCATGAGACATGCTGAAATATTTGCACTGAAAACTGCTGAAGTAAATCTGATGAGACAGAATGGGTAGGTAACACACTTTACAGAAGAAATTCATCTTCAAGAAAGGTAAGCACAAAATGTCCAAAAGTTACGAAAATAATTGGTAAGAGAATAAGGCAAAGTAAAACACTGAAGATTATACACAGAATATTAAAACCTCAGATGATTTTCCAGAGGTTATTGCAAAACAGAATTTAAAGAAAGGAGAAATCAAGAAAATGTGGTTTAAATCGAAGGCTCTGATCCATTACATAAGAAACACTATTATACAATGACCCCCCCCCCATTAATATTCAAAAACATGCACGCTGATTGGTCAGCGTGCACATTGTAAATCAGAGTTATAGTAATGGAAAAAGGTCCAGTCGCCCGGACTTTTTCCATTACTATAACTCTTTTTTTTACAGCAACGGAGAATGCAAGATCTCCATTGCTTCACACTGTCTCGCTATGTTAAACGAGTTTAACATAGCGAGACAGCTTTTAAAAAATCAAGGGAGATTCTCTGTTGCTTTTTTTAAAGCTGTCTCGCTATGTTAAACTCCTTTAACATAGTGAGACAGTTTGTAAAAACCAACGGAGATCTTGCTTTCTCCGTTTTTTCAAACTGTCTCGCTATGTTAAATGGGTTTAACATAGCGAGACAGCTTTAAAAAAAGCAACGGAGATTCTCCATTGCTTTTTTTAAAGCTGTCTCACTATGTTAAACCCATTTAACATAGCAAAACAGTTTGTAAAAAGCAACGGAGATCTTGCTTTCTCCATTGCTTTTGCCCACAGCTCTGATGTACTGTGTAGGCATACGCATGCGCAGTACATCAGAACTGTCGCAGAATACCAGACAGCTGCGGAAGGGCAGCAAGGAGGCATTATACAAAGCCATTATTTAAGAAAAGTAATTATTTTATTTTCTTAAATAATGTTATTGTATAATAGCAATAACCCACTTCTGGGTGTGGGTAATGCTGGATTTACCCACGGTTGTCTTTGGTCACGAGGGGGAAGCCCGAGTGACCAAACCACACCAACCATGGGTAAATCCAGCATTACCCACACCCAGACGTGGGTTATTGCTATATTCATACACCTGAGGAAAGCAGGGTTGTTTACAAAGGATTTTATACATTCTGACCACAAAGGGCATAATTTGAAAGCAGTTACCATGCTGAAACCTGTCTGGTCAGTCAGATAGCAAAAATTCTGATGGATCCTACAAGTTTATTGAATTATATCACATTAGATGAACATCTAGTAAGTGGGTCCCAGTACTAAGGAATGTAACAAATCAGATTCAGTCAGGGCAAAATTGGTGTACCATAGTAGAGTTGTCCAATATATTTTAAAGTATTCTTATGAATGAAAGGGGCAGTTCAAGACCATTTTTTTCACAGCAGATGTCTAAATAATATGTGCTTACACCTTAACCCCAGGGTAGTAAAGATTGCCTTGCAGTTAATGTAGAGGATTAAGGCTGTAAGCTGTTCCCTGTTGTCCAGGGTTTGATTCTCTCAGCCTCCATTTGCCTACTGTGCTAATCTGAGCAAGTTAGTTTACCCAATAATGTTCCTATGTAGCTTCTGAAAAAGGTCCACGTGGATCAGTGCTCTACACTATCTAATAAATAGATAAAAATGAAAAATAGTATAAAAGGTGTTTATGATATTTACACAAGCAGCCACTATAGTCCTATTGTCAATCTGGATGATATGATAATGTAGTAGCTAGCTAGTCTATATTGTGTTACTGGAAGACTATAAAGTGATGCACAGGCTGTGGAGAAAACTATTCTTTCACACAGTATGTGCATTTATATTCAGCAGGGAAAAATAAGCTCTTTAAACAAAATGTATATTTTGCATGAAGTATGATCATAACTGGTGTATCCCTTCACACGGATAAAGTCAAGATTGTTATTACAGTCTGAAAGCGAAGAACTTAAATTTAATTGACATTTCTAAAATGTTTGACTTTTTGAGAAGTTGTAAAGTTGCACACCACAATTACTATGAAATAGCAGGCCTCCTGTAAACAGTTTACAACAGGTTCAGCAGTGGTGTGAAGTAGAGAAGTTATTTAAGTTAAGGAAGAGTTCTAAATAGTACTAGACAGTCTAGTCCACAGCCACATCAGACTTCTTTAGAAGCTGTGAGGACAAAAGACAGTGTAAACAGCTCTGATTCAGGAAAATTGTTGTATGTTAGACAACTGAATGACTCTGAACAGGAACACATCCCATGTGAAAGACTGACGGTTGCAGTGATCTAGGTACTGCAAGCTCTGGAACCATTAGTTGGTTTTAGGAAACAATAAGTGTTATATATTTTTGTACTTGTTTATTTCATTTTGATTACAATGAGAAATATCACTAAGAAACATATACATTAATAGAAAAAAAACATCAGTGTTGCCAAAATCACACAGTGAAAACTTTTTTTAGTTTATTCACTATTAACTAAATAAGCACAATAAGAACAAGCCGGTTTTAAGGGGGGGTACCCATGAGCACTGTCTGCTTCAGTGATTTGTTCAAAGTCACACAATATGCAAGAACAGGCTGAGGAAATCAAAGTCTAGACTATAGGATGAAGTTCATTAGCAGCTTACAGCATTAGCCTTCTGCACTAAATTGCCAGATTTAAATAATCATCCTAAATGGCTCTACAAAACACAACAAATTACAACTAACAGAGGGACATGACAGTGAAGAAAGACAATTTCTCCAGTCTGGCCTCATGCTCTTGATCTTATGTGATCCTTAATGGTTTTAGTATGTTTCCTCCGAATCCTTCTTTAGTTTCTGTTGTTACTGTTTCGTGTGGGGATTCCAATTTGGATTACCACACTCAAGTTTAGATCTTATGATACTAGAGTAGTCATTAGCTTGCAGTTTCTAGTGTGAAAAATCAGAATACATCTCGCAGTTTTGCATGCAAAATCACCAATGTCATTGCATACGTCTAAGTATTCAGGCTATAATTACTTTCTAAAAATAGGAATACTGTCAATTCTCTTGGAAGCTCTATCTGCAGACATCAACAACTGCAAGGAACATTTTAAAAAAGGTGCACAGACAACTATATTACAAAATTAAAATCTACTTTATTTCGTTACTTTTTAAAAATATTTGGATATGTTCAGGGGTGGCTCGTGCTATAGGACTGCAGCCCCTCCACCTGTAGAAAGAAAGAAAGAAACTACAAAAAAAATCACGAGTCCTGGAACACCACCCATGCGTACTTGGAGTTCCTCGGTACTCACAGAACTCCAGACTGCTGTTAGGCAGTCAGGATAGAGAAGAAAGGCATCCCTGCCCTGCAGCCCAGAAGTCTGTGCAGTAACAACCAAAAGAATGGAAGGACACCAGACTGCATCGCCCGCAGGCTGGAGCCTCCAGCTTACTCTCATGTGACCAGGAGGACCAGAAACCAGCATGGACGGGCTAAGGAGACAGCCGAACGGAGCACTGGAAACTGCTTTTACCAAAGCAGAGGACTGATGTGGAGACTGGTGTTTCAGGTAGGGAGAGGTGTGTGTGGAGACTGGTGTTTCAGGTAGGGAGAGGGGTGTGTGTATAAAATGCTCCAGTAACTATATGGTGGTGGGTAGAGAATACTGAGGCTTGAACCCTGTACCTTGGGTGCAGGTGTCAAGGGCCTGAATTCCCTACTCACCACCATTTGTAAAAAAATGCAGATTTGTTCTGTTCCTCATAAAATCTGTGGTTTCTGTATGTTTTTCCTTGCAAAGTTAGTAGTGTAGTGGTGCACTGGTAGTATTGTTGCCTGACAGCTACAGGTTCTCTGGTTTGATTCTTGGCTGGGATGCCTTCTGTGTGGAGTCTGCATGTCCTCCCATCTTACAAAGACATGTGTTCTGGAGTGTTTCTCCCTGCTCTGCTGAAAATTGGCTTTTGTTCCAAGTCAGACTTTTCTGGTTAACAAATGTTAAATAAAAATAACAGGCATTCGAATTTCAGACTTTATATTCTTCAGAAAGTACACGGTAACACAAAACCTTTTATTCTAGCAATTTTCATAGTTTATAACATGGATATTTGAAATTTGTCCCTATTTTTGGGACTGTATTCCCCCATTATTGACTTCGTCAAGATTTTTTGTGCTAAGATTGAGAGCTATGATGAGAACTGAATATGTGTGGGGGTTGTATTCCCCATTATTGGCTTTGTCCAAGTGTTTTATGCTAAGAGGTTGAGAGGTATGGTGAGAACTGAATTCATTAAATAATAGCCATTTAAGTTTCAGTCTTCATTTCTTTTAAGAAACAGCTTATGGCATAGTGGTATGTTACCCTGACTGTAATGCATAGGGTTCTGCGTTCAAGATTTGGCAGTGAAATGCATGGTGGTAACATAACATTTTATTCTAGTGACTTTCCAAGATTATACAAGCAGTGTTTAAAATGTGTCTCTGTTTTTTGGGCTTTTATCTCCTTCCTTTCAATAAAGTTTGGCTTTTTTCAGATTCCTTGTGCTGCAAAGTTGAGAAATACAGTTCAGTGTTGAGTGGATTTTACAAGAAGCTGAGAGCTTGAAGAGACATTTAGTGCTGCTTATGCTGAGTTTACTCGCATAGTTAACAGCACAACAAGTAGTGTACTTGCTTTCAATGCTGAGAGCTTGAAGAGATGTTTAGTGCTGCTTATACTTAGTTTACTTATATTGTTAACAGCATAACATGTAGTGTACTTGCTTTTGATGCAGAAGGCTGTGGGTTCTACTCCCACAGTATGTTGATGCATTGCTGATACTGTACTGTGTTGTACTTTTAAAGGGGGTGGCTGCTGCAGTTCTGAGAATATCCTCTTTGGTCGGAGGTACCTAGTAACTATGAACCTGTTATCAGTTTGACATCCATTCCCTATTGCAATATTACTAGCTTATTTTTTAATGTAATATAGGCAATTTATTCCTCAAGGGCAATAGGCACTTTATTTATAGATGAAACAATGAAATATAAAGTTGTTTGCTAGCAGCAACCTCTTCATTAGTTACAGATCTTTTTAATGTGGAATTATTTAGATAATTTTTACTTCTGCAGAGATTGTGCATATTTTCTGATACTGCTGGATTGTAGAAGTTTGAGAAGACGTTTATGATGGAAATGTCCTCAATTGGGAAGTATTGTCATTATTGATGCATGCATTTTGTTTCATTGTTTACTGGAAAAATGTTCAAAACAATACATTTAAAACACCCTCTAACAACTGTACTGTATTATACCAGGAATATAATTTAATGCAATCAGGAAGGTGCATCACAGTACACATGTATGTTTTGTGTGCATGGAGCCTATCATTTGAAAATAGCCCAAAATTAATCTTTATCTGCCACTAGCCAAATGTATTTTCTTTGAATGTGGGTTTCAATGCTGTTTCAATGAATGTGAATTTCAAGGGAAGAGAAGTTTTAATGCTAATTCTGTTTTCATTGTGAGACTGCATTGCTTTGTTTAGCAGATGTCTTAGTGTTTGTGCTGTAAAATGCAAAATAAAACTTTCGAATGAAGTCCAAATCATTGTAGTAGTAAAGCATTATGCACATTAGTGTTTCTGGTAAATGGGGTGAAATAGCCAAGTAATGGTTCATTGGAATGGCTGCAGGGGGGAGGCTCCATTCGACCATGATTTTGTGAGGGGGAAGGGCAGCAAACTCAGACAGCCCCGGCTGAAATAAACCTGTCAACTGTCCAGATTTTCACAGAATTAATAGATTTTTGCTTCTTATTTTTGTTTTTTCCTCATAAAATTTGTGGTTTTCTGGCAAATCATTTAGGAATTAAATCACTAAATGACAGACACTGAGTTTCAGACTTCATAACCTTCAGAAAAAATGCATGCTGTTATTCTATCAACTGTCTCAGTTTATACAAGAGCAATTTTTAGTACTGTTTATATGTTCTCTCCAATATATTTGGCCTTGTCCAGATTTCCTGCATTAACAGGTTGAGAGGTACTTGCAAATAAATTGCTTTATAGAATTAGGCATATCCAAACCTCTCAACTGTACCCGATTTTGGCTCAAAATGTTGCTCTTCCCCTAATAATCCCTCCGCAAAATGGCAATTACGGAAGAAAATGTGGAGGATTTACAATTAATAAATAACTGAAATAATCAGTTATAGATTACTTTTATTTCAGAAATGCATGTAGATTCTTTTATTTTGTTAGCTGCTCAAGTTAGCAGTACTACTATTAAAAAAATGTGTCCCTTCTTTGATGGGTTCCCAGCTGTATTGTGTGGCTATTTTATACTTTTGGTCCATTTTTCATAAAATTGTGTTTTTTGGCAAATAATTAAAGACTGAAGTTAGAAAACAATGACAGACATTTGAGTTTCAGATTTCATACCCATCAGAAAATTTATACTAATGCAAGACCTACTATTCTATTATCTTTCCAAGTTTATAAGAGCAATATTTAAAATTTGTCCTTATTTCTGGGCCTTTGCCCCACTTATATGTATTTATGGCTTTGTCTAGATTTCTTCCTCTGAGGTTGACAGGTATGACAGATGTGTCAGGGCCACCACAGTCAGCCAGAGATATTTCAAATTGTGACATACTTGTTGCACCCCACTCCCCCATGGTGTGTCCAAGCAAGGCAAGGAGCAGTTATGCAGTGTAAATGTGCAGAGTATCTCCCCATCCAAGCTAGACACAAGTACTACAGTGGCTTTTCATCTGCCCTTGATTTTGCAGAATGTTCTGGTTTCTGTCATATTTTTATACTGTTGATTTATGCTTATTATTATTCAGAAAGTGCTGTTGCTCTGTATTTAAGTAGCAATGCTTTAATGACCATCAGGTAAGCTTGCCTGAGATTGTAAGATGCAAGTAAGCTTTAATAAGCATATTATTAAAGAACTGCAAACATTGCAAACCTTTCTGTTGGTGCCATGCAGAGAATACTTGCATAACTAGATAACGTATAAGCCTTGGGTATTGAATGCATATGACAGTATTTGCAATAAAGGACAGGATTACATTATTTTAAGAAGCTCATTACATTTGTTGGAGACTTGCAGTCATCTTTGCAGGTTTTACCTGTAAACTAAACAGAACGCCAATCTATCATGTGTGGTCCATAACCTGTGCAATAATCCTTTAAGCAATGTATATTGAGCTTGTTTTTTGTTTGCTTTTCATTTTTACTTTCATCATGTTTTCCTCATGAAACAAGTAGATAATTGTTGTCAGGCAGCAGGTCTTGGTTGGATAAGAAACATTTTTGCAAGTGGGGGTAACACAGAGATTGCTACTTTCAGCATGTTACTTGGTAGGGTACCTGTCAAATCTTCGAACACTCAGAATTTCGAACGTTACATGGTCGAGACCAAACGTTCGAAATTTTGAGTGCTCGAAGATAGACTTTCAATGGCACCGTACAGTGCAGATAGGGAGAATTTCCCTTTTCTGCACTGAAGAGAAGTCTTGGAGTTGGTATATTTAAGTAGGGGGGGGTGTGGGGGTGCAGGGGGGGGGGCTTGCCCCCTGCCTACACTGTTAAAGTGTTTTTTTCTGTTTTTTTTTTTTTAATGTTCGAACATCCAAATGTCGAACATATGGTCTCGAACATGTAATGTTCGACATTTTGGATGTTCGAACATTTAACATAGACCCTACTTGGTACTTTAATAAAGCTGAATATAAATTATATATTATAGAACTGCAGTGCAAGGAAAAGTGGTTTGATTTGAGTACTGGTTTGAGTTGAGAGCTGCTTGTTTTATATATATATATATATATATATATATACACACACACACACACACACACACACACACACACACACACACACACATATATATATATATATATATATATATATACACATACATATACACACAGACACAGACACACACACACACACACACACACACACACAGACACACACACACAAAACATAAGAATATATACATTTTTTAATGCAAGTTTAAATATTTCCAGTTTAATATTTTTAACATTTTTAAATGTAAACATTTATCTGTAATGGCATTTTGCTTTTTAACCCTGTTCCTTGTTGTTGTACTGCTTCATCTAGTTTACGGATTTAAACAAACAAATATTACTGACATATTATTTTGTTTTAAAGACATTTCATGGTTTGGTGATGTGCCTTCCTTTTTTAATTGTATTATTTAATTGCAACTAAATTGCATTACCTAAATAATCAATTATGCAATTAGTGACTTTGGAAAGGACTATTTAATGTGGCCATTTGGCAGTTTTAACATGAACTTGAGAAAGCTCAGCATTAAGCTGAGCGAAAGCGCTTGTTTTATCGTTGTGAATAAAGACCTTAAACTTGGACTACTTTTACTGCTGGCAACCATGTTATTGCACTTGGATTATCTTGGGTTTGACATTCTGCCTGGATTTCTTGTTTCTGGCTACGCTTTGGACTTTACCATTTTTTGGACTGTGTGCTTTTTTCCATGGCCGAGGAGACCGAACCCACTAACTACGCTGACACTCCTCAGCTGTTGCATGATGACTAAGAAGACGGTCCAGTTACACGCACCGAATTCAACCATGTCCTTTCTCTACTTACCCAGTTAACGAACCTTTTAAAAAATAATAGTAATTGTGACATTACGTTAGCTGGGAACCAACAACAAGGCTTCCTACCAAAAAGGAAGTTTCCATCGGTTCCGACATCAAGTTGCACTAACAGCTTGAATGTTTCTCTTCCGGGTGCGATAACACCTAACGAAACTAACAGACTTAATGGGGAACATGTTGAAAATTCACGCACTATACACAATGATGCGGTTGAAAGACAATCAAGAGATTTTAATTTCAATGCCTGGGCAGGTCAACAGTTCATTTTCAATAAAGGTACTGTTACAGTTAAAAATAGCAACAATGCTGAGCTCAATTTTAATGAGCTCAAAGACAAACTGTATGCCTATAAGAGCAACCAGCTCGAGATCAACTACTTAAAAGAGTGTGTGTCTGTGCAACGGGTACTGAAAGGGTTGCATTGCTTTACGTTTCCTAACAATGTTCAAGTAGATTCTCTTTATTACAAAAAGCTGTGTGATATCTTTGATAGAGCTGGTATAGACGTCCTAAAAGTGATGATTAATGAATACGAGGCGAAGGCCGATATTCTTTAAACTGAATTAAATGTGTTAAACAATGCATTAGTAAATGATAATAATTTCTCTAGAGTTAAATACAACTATGAGAATGTATTTGAAGACGTTGACCAGTATTGTGTTAAGATTTTAAACCGCAAAATACGCAAACTAGAACGAGACTTAAATGAATATAAAGATGGAGTGGCTTATCCACTCCCTGGTAGGGCAAGGTGGGACAATAAGCAAGAAGCCAACACTAATAGGAACAGAAGTAATCATGGTGATGTACATGACAATTACACGACAACTTACACTGGACCACTTCGCAGAAGCGAAAGATTAGCTGAAAAAGGAAGGAAAAATTCCTTCCAGGATTTTCAACAACCCCCCGGCAGGACCAGGGCGAAGGGGCAGAGACAGACAGCTCAAGTTTGGAGCAACAGACACAGTTAGACAAAACCAGTGTAGGGGCTAGGACTGAAGTCAGCACGTGCATACAGCAAAGTAACATATGCAACATTATAAAGAATGGTAACTTCACTGTGTATAACTACACGGAAATGGAGGTTCATCAAGATGTTTTTAACTTATTTACACGGGGCTTGCAGTTTGTACCCTTGCGTCCCTTCAACATTGCTAAAGCCCTTATTGACTTAAAACTTTTTATAAGGAGTCTTAATCTTTCACTCCACTTTAAAGGACAACCTTATGCCAATCAAGGGCTTTCCAGAACTAGTACTTTCAACCCTCCCATACATTCTTCTATCAAGGATTTTGAGGAGCTTGTAGAACACGAATTTTGAACTATACAATCCCAAAAAATTAATACAGATTCCGTTAATTGGGACCAACGGGATCACAGACTCATTAATCACTTGAAAAACGAGAATATCAGAGTAATGAAACCTGATAAAGGGGGAGGGATGGTGCTTATATATAATTCAGATTATGACAGTTATATTTTTGATATGTTGCAAGACACTAATCAATATGAGATAGTTTCAAGAAATGAAGTTAATCTTGCTTATGCTATAATAAACTTTACACTAACTGACCACCTACTCCAAGGAGCTATTAATGAGAAACTTTTCAACTACTTGCATGTCCAAAAACCCAAAATTCCGATTATATTCGGAATTCCCAAAATTCATAATGGGTTAGAACCACTAAAGTTCTGGTCCATTGTATCCGGAGCAGGTGGTATAACAGAACCGCTTAGCAAATTTATAGATTTTGCTACCAAACATCTTGGCAGTTCCTTACAACATGTATGTAAAGACTCTTGGGATTTTCTCAAGGGTATAGATCCCTTGTTTTACAAACCAGAGCTCCTCCTGATCACCATTGATATAGTTGAACTCTTTCCAAGTATCCCTCACTAGGTCGGCTTGGCATGGTTTAATGAAGTTCTAACTACCGAAGCTGGCCTGAGTAATAACACAACCAACCTATTGGTTGAACTCATGGAAATAGTGTTAGAGAACAACTTTATATTTTTTAATGGTGAATTATACAAACAGAGAAAAGGGGTCGCCATGGGTGCCCCTGTGCATCCCTATATGCTAACGTAGTACTACATAGATGGGAGCAAAGATTAATTTTTTCTACTGGTTGGGCTCAACATGTAATAC
>NC_056749.1:420077424-420237424 GCF_019279795.1 Protopterus annectens
CTATTTTAAGACAAATACAGATACAGGGTATTATACAAACTTGGACAAGTTGTTGGTAATTAGATCCTTCAGGGTTAAGTGGTAAACCAATTAAGAAAATTAACTCAATAACCAAATATCCAATGGACTTGAATTTGTAAATCACGTCTTTTTAAAAAATGGATTTAAACTTCATAGACTGTTTAATATTTTTATCTGAAGAAGTTCTTTATATTGTTAGGAGAACGAAAAATGAGTGTACTGTTTTTTGCTTAATTAAACTACAACTACACCAATATTGGGTATCTTCAATTTTGTGTGCTGGTCTGCCTAGAATCAGTGTTTTTGTTGGACTGTTTCAGTTTGTTACCGCTATTGGATTCTTCATTTAGAAAATACGGCCTTAGGGCCTTCGGCCATGACAATGCCCTCACACACAGATAAGGGGAAGGGAAAGGTTAAGACTAACTGACTACTAAAACAATTTAAGCTAAATAAACTAAGGGTCAATTAATACACACAGGGCCGGCCTTAGCCGAAATGGCGCCCTAGGCAAAGTAGTGCTCAGGTGCCCCCTTAAGCTCCACCCATACTACACTCATAAAACACCCCTATTTGAGCCACGCCCACTGGGTCATTCCCCAATAAAGCCACTCCAGTCATTTCCTTAAATTATTTAAATGCATAGGAAGAAAAAGATACCTTGTAATGTAGTTATACTGCAGCTACCTTTGCATATGTATTTTCTACTTTAAATACAAGAGCCAGATCATGGTCAAATAGGGTTCTAGGAAGGGTACTAGACCACCACCCCATAGCAGCCCCTCCTCAGCCATTACAGTGTTCCATTATTTGGTTATCTCACCAGTTACCATGCATATGTTCTATTTGCTTCTACAGTGATTACAGATATTGAAACAAAATAGCACAAACACAGATAGCCACTTGCTAAACAATACAGTTTGACAATAAAAACAAACTTAGCATGAGCAGTAAACTAGTCTGCCCTTGAAACTCTACTGGTAAGTAGGTTTGGAGTAGAGTCTGAATTCTCAGAACCCTGCTGTAGAACAACATATAATAGAGCAAAACAACACTGATTTAAAGCTGGCCTTTGCTCTATGGAAATGTAACTCCATAGATGCAAATTATGATCAGAGTCTCAAGACCCTGGGGTCTGGAAACCACACCCTCCTTTACCACCATGAGGTATGTAAGAAATAGCCTGAATGAGCTGTGTTGGCACAGAGGGATAAAACTATGATTGCAATCCTGGTGACATGGGTTTGGTTAGCAAGGGTGCCAAATGGGGCTGGTATGGAAAAAAATAAAGGAATGATGACACATTGGGGTGGATCTAGAGAGTGTTCTGACCAAGGATCCTGAACGGTGATGCACCTGGTATCATGCCTAATGGCTACCTTATCCAACAAAGGATGGTACATTCAGCAGAGGGGAAAAGGCCAACCACACAAGCCAATCTAACTCTGCAAACAGCAGTGGAAGCTCTTAGGTCTGCTTACCCCCAACACCCCATGAGCAACCAACATTCACCAATTAGTGAAGTAGGACAGCCTGGTAATCTGTCCAAGGCTACATGGAACAGATGGGCTTCTAGGGTGTCATGCTACCACAGAAGAACAACCCAACTTCCACAAAGTATGGCTTTGAAAAAAAAATATTAGCATTGACATCTCCATTAGAAAATTGTTATGTAGGAAAGGAATAAAAAATATCTATCTGTATTTATATCTATACACATATATCTATACACACACACATATAAATAGAAAGGTGTCCCAAGAAGTCATAAGACAAAACACACTGAACAGCTGAATTTCTGAGTGCTTTTGTTCCTTTATTATTTAGAACTTCATCAGAAAATAACACTACATATATATATGTATGTATATATATATATATATATATATGTTCAGCAACATCTCTTCCATGTTTAGGGATAAAAGCATCTACTGTCTATTCTCACCTTATGGAAAATTCATCCACTGCTTGGTCTGGTCTAGTTTACTAAGGGCAGCAAAGCTAGATGCACGTCTGCAAAGTCTGTCCTTTAACTACAAATCTCAGAGATGCTTCTGTTTTTTTTTTTTTTCAATACCCAATACAGGACTGGAGTAAGTGACAGCATTAGCTAAAACATATGACATCCTAGAAATATGAACCTTCTGCAGAAAGATCTGCTGGGTCACAGTCCAATCTCAGAATGAGGCATCCGTCTTGCACATGTGGGTAAGACACTATTCAAATACAAAATATAAATATGACATAACTCTGGGTAAATCAAAAAATAATTAAAACCTGAAATTGGAGCACAAAGCGCAAAAATGATTTAGCTGAGATGTTACCTACACATTTTTTTTCTCAAATCTTCAATTCATATTTATATATTTATTTTGGGTTGTTCCGCTGTGGTGACCCCTAACCGGGAAAAGTCGAAAGACAGTTTTATTTTGGGTTGTTGTACTGTTCAGACACAAACATTCATCTGACTTTCTGATTTAACAAAGAACATTTCTGAGTTGAGATACACCCCTAAGTCAAGCAATGTGTAAATACCTTCTCTGAGCTTCACAAATGCTGATGTGACACTTCACGTGTAGATTGCTTCAATAACTATGACTTAGGTCTTCCAAGCAAACACTCCAACCTCACCATTCTACTGTAGAAGCATCTCAAGTCAGAGTCTGTTTCAGACTAGGAGAAGGAATAGATACCTGTGCAGAAGGACAGTCTATTTTCCCAACAAGGGTTTAAATCAGGTGATGTAATGTACAGCACTGGCTGTGCAGCCTTTGATAGTTAGCAGTGGACTACAGTAACCTCATTTGAAAAACCACCGACAGAAATGGAAAACATGTCCACCAGTGCCTACACATAAAAAAGCATATTGGAATGAACTCGAGACAGCAAGGCTTCTAAGCTCCACAGCCCCACCTATTGGCAGGAAGACTTTGACCTGCGAGGAATCTAGTACTGCTCAGTGCTTGGCAGACTAACAGTCAAAGAACTGCATTGTTAAAATGTTCAACTAACTTCACAATAGAGTAGCTACTGTTAGAAGTTATTATGGCTTGTACTTGATCATTATCTTATCTCTTTACAACTTCAAACAGCACATTTATTTTCAACAAACACAGCAGGTGTCTCATCTTGGTCAAACGTAACTACATTTGATTGAGTTCTTATGATCAAATAACCACTTTGGAGTTTCTGCATTTTCCAGTATGATATTAGAAGAATCTCAATACTCACAGGTACATCAGCTCCAAAATTAAATTTAAAAGGCTTTAACAGAATATTTTCTATCAAACAAGAACTGTGGCAACTTGTCTTAACTATGTCTATCGAGTCCCACAGCCTTAGTTTTAATTTAGCAAAGAAAACTCTGTATATCTACTTTAAAATGGAAGTTATCCCTTCCTGCATAAATTGTGCAACTACTAAAAAATCATGTTAATACTGTTATATATCATGGTCAAATGAATTACATAAGCATCCAATGTTTTGTATGTAACAGGTTTAATTTCAATAACCAATGCATGAAATGTAATCAGTATTTTCTCTCTCTTTATATATATATATATATATATATATATATATATATGTGTGTGTATGTGTGTGTGTGTGTGTGTGTGTTGCAAAATAATGTTGCTGGGTCTTACTAACATTTAACAAAATTTAAGAAAATGATGTAGGCAGCAAGCTAAATCAATTAATAACATCTGATTTGTGTTGTCTAAAACAAGAGGTTTCAGCGCTGCATATTCACAGCAGTTGGATTACTGGAGAAGAGAACTGATTACCTGAAATAATGACCCTAGGTGGTATACCTGAAGTAAAGGAAAACATTTGTTGAATAACTGTAGAGAGATCAGGATATCCTCCTAAAAAGGGAATACAGCAGAGCCTCATAAGAAGAGATACTGACAGAGCACCTATATGCGGTAGGTATAATTCCTGACACTTAATTGAAGTAGAAGGAATTACTTGGCTTTTAACCTAGAGTGACAGCCCTAATTTTATGCGGAGTAATGAATGGTACTACAGCTTGGTCATTTGGTGCCCTGTGCAGATGCCTAGAATGGTGACCCCTCAACTCAAAGTGGTGGGCCAACTGCACTCCTGTAATTGAAACAAACCATTTTCTACAAGTGTAGCAGGCTGATGCTGGGGAGGGCGCATTGTAGTCTTTAGGGCAGCGGCGGTGAAATTTAAAAAAAAAAAAAAAAGAAACGGGACGTTGTTGTCTGTTCTGCTTTTCCAGGTTAGGGGTCCTCACAATTCACAACAGAACTTACAGAGCGGAGTTCTGTTAGGACTAACCTGAAAAAACAGACAACAACCTTCTTTTTTTTTTTCACTACATCGCCACCCCAGCATCAGAATGCTGGGGAGGCCGCAATTGTAGTCTTTAGGGCAGCGGCGGTGAAATAAAAAAAAAAAAAAGAAACATTGTTGTCTGTTCGGCTTCCAGGTTAGGGGTCCTCACAACAGAACTCCGCTCTGTAAATTGCGCCCTTCTGATGCTGGGGAGGGCGCAATTGTAGTCTTTAGGGCAGCGGCGGTGAGAAATAAAAAAAAAAAACGTTGTTGTCTGTTCGGCTTTTCCAGGTAGGTGTTGCACTTGTCACAACACAGAACTCCGATCCGTGAATTGCGCCCTTTTGAGGCCGGCCTGCACGGCGCCCTAGGCGGTCGCCTATGCCTAAGGCCGGCCGTGAATACACACACACACACACAATTTTTTGAGTAAAAACAGAGTAAAAAACCCTATGAAACCACTCACAAAACCGCCAGGAGCTCGTCACTCGTGCTTCAAGAAGCAGTGGCAAACGAGATCTGAGGACTGGAGGGAGGTAGCAGGGTGTTATGGGTAAGGGGGAGGAGCTTGGAGCTCGGATCTCTAGCTTGGAAAGCTGCCGGCTCGGATCCGATACCCCCAGGTTGCTGATCAATTGAAGTTAACTACTTCAGATTAAGCATTAAAGCATTGTGGCACAGAACAGAGTCTTGTGAAACTCCATTAACATCTCCTCTCTCTTCACTCAGGCATTTGCAACTATATTCCTTAAACAAAAACACTTTGGTTCTGCACTGGAATGAACTCCATGGAATTCACATGCAAAGACACTCCGACTAAGTAAACACCAGTCAGGAAAAATAGTTAAGCCACAATGATCCTGCAGATAGCATTGTTGCCTCACAGCAAGCGGTTGCCTGGTTTGATTCTCAGCTGGGGTGCCTTCTGTGCAGAGTCTGCATGTCCTCCCTGGGTTCACGTGGGTTTCCTCCGGGTACTCCAGTTTCCTCCCACATTCCAAAGATATGCAGTAGGTGGATTGGGCACACTAAATTGGCCATAGGTGTGATTGTGTAGTGTGGAAGTACTAAATGTGGCAGGGCTAGCCACCCAGCAGTTTAAACCTTGGGTCTACATGATTGTCATTGTGGAAATGACATCCTGACCCCATGTGCAAAAATAGGAAAAAGAGGTTGTGGACATATTTCTGTTTAATCAAAAGACTTTTGATTAAACAGAGACAAACGTACTGAACTACTTTCCCAATCTGGTGATTCTTATCTGTGCCATGTTTGCTTGCATATTCCAATGTTGTGTTGCAGCCATCCAGCCATCATTTAGTAAACAACCCAAACTCACTAGTATATCAAACAAGGATGAAAAAATCTTGTAAAGGAAGACAAAGTCAAGCATAAAAAACCCAGCCACAGAGTTGCAGCATTTCAGCTTTCCTCCCTGCAGGGGGAAGTATAACTGCGTAATAACCTACTATAATAGTACTAGATAATCAAGCAGATCACTGTTGCATTAATACTAGCTACTGGGACTTCAGCTACAAATACTAGATGTCCACCTGTCTTCCAAGCTCAGCACCCTTCCCCCTCTGGGTGGAGTAGATGGTCTTACAAACCACTTTACAGCTTTCAGCTTCAGGAGGGTTAAAAACACACACCTTGAAAGCTAATGAACAAGGTACTGACAACTCATAGGGAGAAAGAGGAGGCCCTCAAATTTAACGTGAAGGGAAAGAGAGAGAGAGAGAGAGAGGGAAGGCCCTCATATCTAAGGTGAGGGGAAAGAGAAAGGATGCTCATCAAATTTTCTAAGACCTGAGGCCCTGTAAGTAAAAGGGGCAGGGAAGGAGGCACAAGAATAGCAGACCCACCCCAGTACGATACCCTAACCACCAGAATGACAAGAGGTGCCAAATAACACTGCAACAATAATCTACCTGAACATCTGCTATTATGTTAAATTCTAACACACTGTACTTTATATGTTTAGATCACTGCTGTAGTACTTCTGGTTACCATGACAATTCACAGAGCTCATGATAACAGGAAAGTGGCCTGAGGGAAGGGCTGGGCTGCAGTACACCCTGCAGAAACCCAGCCCTAGCCATAAAAGACAGGTCTGGTTTGAAAGGTTTGGAGAATTTCTAGATGGATGACCATGCAGTTGCTTCTAAGACAGTCTAAGTAATCACCCACCCATAACACCATAGTGGACACATACTGCTTATGCTGCAAACCCAAACAGCTCTCTCTATTTAGTTTTACCTTTGAATGCATAACAGAATATGATGCAGTGAGACAGCCATTTGGAAACTGTGTTTACACATGGCCCTACTCTAGTGCTCTGCTGTAAAGGACACCAAGAAAGTGATGGTAACTTCTAGTATCGTTAAGTCTGTGCAAACAGTACATCAGACCCCTGTGTACATCTACAATATCAATATACCATTTTCCCTCATTTTCAGGACTGGAAAAGACAACAGGTAGTTGAATGGTCTGGTTAAGGATAAACTGCATGACTACTTTCGGCAGAACAGTTTGTTCTACATGTAACCTTGTCCTTGTAAAAGACAAAAAAAAAAAGTTATATACTCACCATGATGATGCAGCTTGTGTTGCCCATTTTCATTCTTCCTCAACTGATGGGTCTCGGCTCGGACTCAGCCACTTTTACTAGACTCATGGATCCACTTCTTGAGCCCTCCATTTACCCATAATGCCCCAGTATCTTGGCATACCTCACATAGGTTGCTGCCCCAACATAAACATATACAGGACATCATATTATGATGAAAAAACAAGATTAAGACACGCAGAAAGACTGGAGCTTAAAAAGTACAGTTTTGTACCTACCATAAATGTAGATGTTCGAAGATCCACATTGCTGCAGTCCTTACACTTGGGTAGTCCGCTGTCCTCGGTCGGCCCGAATATCAAAGTATTAGGCTGACGTCGGTCAAGGTGCTTAAGACTGACATCAGGACGTCAGGGTACAAATGCGCATGTCCGACGTCATATCCTCAGTCTTTTCTTGCCCCAGATGTCAGAAGACCCTAAAAAGAAAGGTCAAAACCAAAAGACAGCAAAAAACAACCAACCACCCTTGTACTAACCATATGTACAATATACACAATATTCACAATATGTACAACCCAAACCACACAACCGCCTCTAACTACAGAGGGGAAGGAGGGAGGTAAATTGACTGCAGCAATGTGGATCTTCGAACATCTACATTTATGGTAGGTACAAAACTGTACTATGTTCTTCATCTCACATTGCTGCAGTCCTTACACTTGGGTAGAATCCCAAAGCAGAGGTAAGGGAGGATGGCAAAACTATAAAGCAGTAGGAGCTGCCAAAATGCCCTGTAAAATTGCAGTGGCAAAACCAGCCCTAGATTTAGAGTAAAGTGGAAGGTGGTAATGCTTAGAGAAAGTATGCACTGAACTCCAAGTAGCTGCCTCTAAAATATCTTTAGTTGCCACCCCTTAAAAAGCTGTAGAAGTGGCAGTAGCCCTAGTGGAATGAGGCCTAATCCCAGCTGGAATCTCCTTACCATGATGGGAATAACAGAAAGCAATACAAAACCCAATCCACTTAGAAATAGTTTGTTTTGACACAGGCTTGCCCTGAGAACCCAAAGCAAATGAAACAAATAACTGCTGAGACTGCCTGAACCCTTTAGTTCTGCTCAAATAATATCGCAACTGCCTGTGTATATCCAAAGTGTGCAAAATCTTTTCCCCTTTATTTTGGGGGTTTGCATAAAAAGTAGGCAAATGAATAGTTTGGTTTAAAGCCACACTAGAAACCACTTTAGGCATAAAGGAAGGATTAGTACGCAAAGACACCCTATCCTTATGGAAAATTAAGAAAGGCTCAACTGCCATAAGGGCCTGTAATTCAGAAACCCTTCTCGCAGAGGTAATTGCCAACAAAAAAGCAGTCTTCCATGATAAATATTTCAACTCAGTAGTAGCTGCAGGCTCAAAAGGTTGTAGAGTGAGTTTCTCCAACACAAAATTGAGATCCCAAGCAGGAGTAGGAGCTCTACGTGGGGGTCTTATATTCTTTGCCCCTCTAAGGAATTGCTTAAACAAAGGATGAGAAAACAATGGTGGGTCACAGTCATAGTGAGCAGAAATTGCTGCAGCATGAACCTTAATAGAAGAGAAGGACAAACCTTTGTCCAGTAACTCAGTAAGATACTGAAGAGCCACACTTAAATTAGGCTTAGAAACATCAAATTCCTTTGCTGTACTCCAAAATAAAAATCTCTTCCATTTATCAGCGTACACTTTCCTTGTACTAGGCCTTCTGGCCTCCAAAATAACATTCAAAACTTGCTGTGGAAGCTGAGACCCTCCATGGTTTAAAACAGAATATGCCAGGCTGTTAGGTGAAGAGAGTGAAGTTTTACATTGAGTAAATGACTGTTCTCCTGAGACAGCAGGTGTGGAATCGAAGGCAAAGGCCATGGAGGCTCCCGTACCAGACTTCTCAGTAATGGGTACCAGTGCTGTCGAGGCCAATCTGGAGCTATTAAAATCATCTTTGGCTTGTCCTGTCTGACCTTCAGGAGTACCTTTGGGAGGAGAGGCAGAGGTGGAAAGGCATACACATGAAGACTGCTCCAATTGAATGAAAGAGCATCCACTTTCCAAGCTGTGGGATGAAACATTTTCGTGCAAAACTTTGGCAGCTGGTAGTTTAGAGGAGAAGCGAACAGATCTATGTCTGGAGTTCCCCATAACACTGTCAATTTCTGAAATACATGAGGATCCAATTTCCACTCGTGGGGATCCATAATTTGTCTGCTCAACACATCTGCTAAGGAGTTCTGTGCTCCCGGCAGAAACCTTGCCTGAAGATTTAGCTGTAAACTGAGAGCAGTCTCCCACAAAATCATTGCTTGTCTGCATAGAGGATAAGAATGTGTTCCCCTTGCTTGTTGATGTACCACATGACAGTTGTGTTGTCTGTTAGAACCAACACCTGCCCAGGAAGAAGTAAATCCTTGAAAGCTATCAATGCAAATTGGACTGCTAACATCTCCTTCAAGTTGATATGTAGATGTTGAAGTCTGGCAGGCCACGTGTCTTGTACCCACTTTCCATTTAGATGAGCTCCCCAAGCTTTGTCTGAGGCATCTGTCGTTAGAATCTGACTCGCCTCTGGCCGGGTCACAGAGAGTCCCTTGTTTAGGTGACATTCCTGAGCCCACCACAAATTCCTTTTGAATGCAAGGTATTATCTGAATGACAGTGTCCATATCTTGGCAGTGCTGTGTCCATACATTTTTGAGATACCATTGCAGCTTCCTCATATGCAGTTTGGCATTGGGAAGCACCAGAATACAAGATGCCATGAACCCCAAGGCTTGAAGGACTGTCCTTGCAGTCAGCCTGGACTGATGAGACAATTGATGGAAGTAAAGAGAAAGATTCTTTTGTTTGTCCGGGGTCAAAAAGGCCATCTGGGAAGCTGTATTCAGTCTCACACCCAGAAAGCACATGTCCTGAGAGGGTACTAGACTGGACTTATTTCGTTCACAGAATACCCCAGGCATCTTAGCACTGCTATCACATATTGTAAATGATGAAGAAGTTCGTCCTTTCCTTGGGCCAGAATCAGGCAATCGTCCAAATAAGGATAGATCTGTATTCCTCTTAGCCTGAAGAAAGCTATCACTGGAGCCAGAACCTTCGTGAACACTCTGGGCGCAGTAGATAAGCCAAAGGGCAATGCAGAGAACTGATAATGAGAAGTCCCAGCTCGAAAACGCAGAAACTTCCTGCAACTTAGTCTGATAGGAACATGAAGGTAAGCCTCCTTGAGATCCAGAGTCACCATCCAGTGATCTTTGCCCAGCAGAGGTAAAAGCTGTTGTAACGTCAACATTTTGAACTTGGGAATGTCCAGATAAGTGTTGAGGATAGATAAATCCAAAATTGGTCTCCACGTGTTCCCCTTCTTTGGTACTAGGAACAGGCGAGAATAAAATCCTAGGCCCACTTCTGGCAGAGGGACCGGTTGTATGGCCCCTATTTGGAGCAGCAGAGAAATTTGTTTGTGAGCCTCTAGTCTTTGCTGAGGAGGAACGTCCGGCATGCCTTTGAAAGGAGGCAAGGTATGGAAATAAAACCTGTAACCGTGGTGTATGATATCTAATACCCATCTGTCTTGGGTAATCAAACTCCAATTTTCCTTGAAGAGTGCCAACCTTCCTCCCAAAGGTGCTGCCAGGCAAGAAGGATTTGGCAGCTGAAAAGGTAGGTCATTGGGCCTGTTTACGAAAGGACTGGCCCCTGCCCTCACCCGAAGATTGTGCAGGAGAACTCCCTGTTCTAGGTCTGAAGGAGCTCTGAGCTCTGCCCCTACCACGTCTAGATCTACCCCTAGACTGTGAATCATAAGAAGGCACGCCCACCCCTTAGCAGGCCAATTCCTACTAAACTTCGGAGGCTGAACTTGCAAAAAATCTTTAACAGTCTGCATAGACTTAGCCTTGTCTTCCATTTTCTTCAAGACTGACTCCACAGGTGAACCAAACAACACATCAGACTGTAAAGGAGCATCCAAAATCCTTGTCTTAACATGTTCAGATAAATTCTGATCCCTCAGCCAGGCGTGCCTGCGAAGAACTGACCCAGTGGCAGCCACCCTAGATGAGGCCTGTACAGCATCAAAACCACATTGTAAAGAATGCTTACCCACCTGTTCAGAAACATGTACCAGATCTTGTAATTCTTTACACTCAATGCCTTCCGCCAGAGCATCTACTTTAGACTGCAATTGAGAAAGAAGATAGTTTTGATATTTCAACATGTGAAACTGGCAATTCAAAGCCCTCATAGCTAAGGTGGAAGAAGTATAGACTTTCTTTCCCCATCTATCCAAAGCTCTGGCCTCCTTATCTGGAGGAACCAGATTTTTTACAACAGAGGCCTTGACACCCTTAGGTCCCTGACTAACAGTTTCTGGGTCCGCCCTAGGACTCTTATAAAGATATTTATGAGCCTCAGGCACCCTGTAATACCTATCCGGTTTAACAGGAGCAGGAGGCAAAGAATCAGGATTAAGTGAAGCCTCTGCAAACACATCTTCCACAACATCCAGAACAGGTGGTATAGCCAAAGGCCTATGCTGGGGTAAAAGCAAAATTCCCTAAGCCTTTTCCTGGAATCAGAGAAGTCCTGACCTTCCCACTTAAAATGTTCCCTCATGGAATGAAGAGTCTCTGAAAAGAAAAATCCTCTGGAGGAGAAGCAGAAGGAGTCGAATCATCTGCATCAGAATCAGAATAAGGAGAGTACTCCTGCAAGTCTTCAGTCAAGACTCTGAAACATCTGAAGCCTGCTCAAAACTCCCCAACTCTGGTTCCACCCTAGGCCTCTTATCTGGAGGGCAAAGAACCTCTAATCAAAGTAATTAAATCTTCTGCCATTTTAAGCATGTGCTTCTTGGGTACAGATCCTGTAGAACTAGGAGTGACACCAACAGAAGCTAAACCTGGCCTGCCTCTGGGAGAAGCCTTGGAAACAGAAGGAGAGGGCCTAACCACCCTAGGAAGGGAGGGGAGTACAGTAACCTGAGAAGCCCCTTCAGCCTGACCTGCCTCCTGAGAGGCCACATCCTGCAATAACAAAGTCTCCCCCTGGGACTCCAGAGAAGCCTCCGGTGGAACCACCGGTTCCACTGACGCCTCTAAAGAACCGGCGTCCGGTACGGACGACCCTTCTTGCCTGGGTTTAGCTGCTTTGTCTTTGCGCTTCTTCGAAGAAGCGGGCGTCGGAGCATCCGACGGCATCTTATAATTGCACCGCTTCCCAAAGACCAACCTGGCACAATCTAACCTTCGCAATAGTGCGCTTATTGAACCTAGCACAAAAGCGACACCCAACAACGTCGTGCTCAGGCCCCAAACAAGGAATACACAAAGTATGATAATCTCTATGCGGTATCTGTTTCCCACAAGAAATACAGTTATTCACTTTTTCTGACATCCGGTAAACCACTGAGGCAAGAAAAAACTAAAATGTTCCCAACGGGTACTTAGCCAACTTTGACTCGGTCTGAAACTCCGAATTCGAAAAATTTCAGAATGCCGAACGGCACTTGCAACGCTGCTTCTGCATCGGACCATGCGGCAAAAAAGACTGAGGATATGATGTCGGTCATGCGCATTTGTACCCTGACGTCCTGATGTCAGTCTTAAGCGCCTTGACCGACGTCAGCCTAATACTTTGATATTCGGGCCGACCGAGGACAGCGGACTACCCAAGTGTAAGGACTGCAGCAATGTGAGATGAAGAACATCAGGGAATAGGTGGGTTCCTAAAAGGACATCTTTTAAACCGCACTAGGAAAACAGGGAGGGGGTTAGAAGGAAGTAGCAGTCCACAAAAATCACAAAAACTGATAGGCCAAAGAAGAGCCATAAAGATGATACAGTGGACTGTTGAGGATAAGAAAGAAATGATGTACTGTTACTATTATGCAAAAAATTCAGAATTTCCAGTTACGAGATATACACAAAAATTGAGAGAAATTAGTGGAAAGAAAAATACTTCCACAAAAACTGTCAGAAGCCTTAAATAAAAATTTGTGTTCATCAATACAACAGATCTGTGAAAAACATTATACAGACCAAGCAACTTTGATCTGTTTGGAAAAAGAAGCATCTGAGGAAGTGAGAAAATATAAACAACAAAACCTAGAGATTTTTGAAAAGTATAAAAAAGAAATATGGACAAGGGAAAGAAAGAGATATATGACATGGTGTAATATTTATGCAAACTCGAAAGCCAAATTAATTAATACAAAAAAGGCAGCCCCGAAGATATTCAAAGAAAAATATAGGCAAAGGCATCTAGATATGGAAAATTTCACAATAAAGAAAATAATGTCACAAAGCGGGAATGTAGAAAAGAAGATTAGTAAAGTAGAAGTTAAAAACATAGAATCTGAAGTTAAGGAATGCCTGCGAATTGAAGAATTTGGTACAGAAGTTCTAACACAGGTTACATCACAGCATGATGGAACGTGTCCTCAAAGTATGGAGAAACAGGAAGATCAGGAAACATCTGAAGAAGAAATATGGACATGGGAAAGAAAGAGAGATTTAATATGGTATAATATTTATGCAAAGGAGAAAGCAAAACTAATCAATACAAAAAGAGCAGCACCAAAGAAATTTGAAGAGAAATACAGGCAAAGGAATCCAGACTTGGAAAACTTTACAATACAAAAAATATGAAGACAGAGGAAAAGTAGAAAAGGAGATTAGTAATGGGGAAGTTAAAGAAATAGAAACTGAGGTTATGGAGTACCTGTGGAGTGAAGGATTCAGTGTAGAAAATCTAACTTAGAGAGCACGCAGGATAGAGCAATAGACATCCAAATTAAGGAGAAACCAGTGGAATGGGAAGCAACCGGTCAGTTGCCATATAACGTTATTTTGGAGCCTACCATAGGAAACCAGTATAAATGTTTACTTGAAGCTGAACAGCAAGGGAAGGAACAGGAAACTGGCAACAATGGAGCAGTCAATGTTGAGGACAGATAGACCAGTGAGTCCCCGCATGACAGAGCAATGGGTGACACAGGATGAAATTGAAGAGAATGTGTCACAGGAAGATGCTATAGAACTTTCTACAGAATGCCTCCAGAAAATGGAGAACAAAAAAATGTGCCCTCAGTTTAGCGGAAAACGAGCTAAGGGAAGAGTTGCTGGATTTAATACAGATAGATAAGTTTAGATCAATGAAAGAAACAGACTGAAGAAGGTCAATAAAACCCAAAAAGTCAGAAATTTGATAAAACAAACGAACACAATAGTTAGGACTGTCCATTGAGATCCATGTAATATAACAGAAGCAAACAGGATACATTACTGTACAGCTAAATTAATAACAGATAAAATTCTACCACAAGAACACAGGGTAGTAAGGGAAAGGAAGGAGAGAAATCGAATACCATCATGGAAGTATCAAATAGAGAAAACGATAAAGCAGTTAAGACAAGAAGTGTCACTGTTAAAGGAGTACAGAAGAGGGAACAGCTCAACAAAAATACTCAGACAGATGTGATACAAGCAATGCACAATATTATAACAGATCAGGATCTATCATGCACTATCGCAAATCCTCTGTCTTTCATCTTTTCCTAGTTAGGGGTCGCCACAGCAGACCACCTGTCCGCTCATGATTGGCAGTGGAGTTTTATGGTGTCGAGTTGCCCAACCTTCCACAGAAGGCACACACACGCACTCACGCCTAGGGCCAATTTAGAGTGTCCAATCCACCTACAGCATGTCTTTGGGATGTGGAAGGAAACCGGAGCACCCGGAGGAAACCCACAAGACCACAGGGAGGACATGCAGACTCCGCACAGAAGGCACCCCAGCCGAGGATTGAACCGGAGAAGCTCTTGCTGTGAGGTGGCAACGCTAACCGCTGCACCACTGCGGCCACCCCATGCACTATCGCAAATAATAAACTAAAAATATCAGCACAGGCAGAAAAACCTAGAAGATACACAGACAAATATATAAAGGAAAGGTAAAAAATAAGCAGTTTATTGATGACCCAAAAAAGTTTTATAGAGAACTGGGAAACAAGGTAAAATGAATTTAAAGACCACCAAACAAAGAAGAAATAGATACATCTTGAAGAAGTACTTATGAAGATCCTTTGGAACATAAAGATGCTAAATGGATAGATGGTAAAAGAAAGTATAAGAATTTCAAAGGTACAGGATATGAAATGGGATGAAGTAACAGCCAGAGAGATTGAAACAAGGTTAAGAAAAGCCTCTAATTGGAAAGCACCAGCCCAGATGCAGTATCTAACTTCTGGTTAAAAGTATTAACATCTTTTCACGTAGATTTAGCCATACTTAAGAACATTTTATATGAGCACCCTCTCAACAGACACCAACCTGGCTAACAGGAAAAACAATGCTCCTACTTAAGAGTGAACTTGCAAGCTACCCCAAAAATTATAGACCAATAACTTGCCCTCCAACTATGTATAAGCTATACACTTGAACTGATACAGACAGAGTTTGTAGTCATTTAGAAGAAAACTCAATCATGGCAATAGATCAAAAGAGTAATAAAAGAAAGTCATATGGAACAAAGGATCATCTGTTGCTAAATAAAGTCATAAGGGAGAACTATAAAAAGGGGAAGAATCTAAGTATGGCATGGATTGACTACAAAAAAGCATTTGATAGTATCCCATATTCATGGATAAAAGTGTGTTTAAAAATGTATAAGATATATCCTACACTGATCAACTAAATTACAATGATCATGAAACAGTGGCAGACCACTTTGCAATTAAGCCATGATAAAGGCCAAATTATTATTCCAGGGATAAAAATCCAAAGGGGGATATTCCAGGATGAGACTCTTATCACCTGTGCTATTCTGTCTTGCCCTTAATCTATTAAACTGTCGACTTAACAGATTAGGCCATGGCTATAATTTGATTCCTAGAAAACAACAAAGTGTAAAGTCTTCTCATTTTCTCTGTCAATAATTTAAAACTGTATAGCTCATCAGATGAGGAACTGAAAGCACAAATCCAAGTAGTCAAAGCTTTTTCAGATGATATAAGAATGTCATTTGATCTTCATATATGCAAAAGCAATCTTTAAAGCAGGAAAACTGCAGCACCAAGAAAATATCAATATGGGACAATAATGTGATAAAAAAGAACTTGAGCAAGAGGGAGTGTATAAAGATTTGGGAATTGATGAAGGATGAACAAATGTGAATAAAACTTAGGAATATTTTAATCCTGAAAACAATGTTGACATCCAGGAACAAAATTCAAACTATAAACCAATTTTCTCTTCCTGTCCTAACTTACAGTTTTGGAATGACTGACTGGCCCCAAAAAGTGTTGGATAGATTACATAGGAAAACAAGAAGGATGCTTCATGCTCACCAAATGATTTATAAAAATCAGTGCATACCAAGATTATATATTCCCTGTTCTGGAGGAGGTTTGGGCCTCCTTGAAATTGATTACATGTATATATCTACAATTGTGGGACTAACATCTGCTAACCTCACAGGACCCAAACATAGTGAAAGTTTTGAAACATCAGGAGAATAAATCTAAGATGACTCCCCTGCATATCGACATCAAGAAGGAATGGAAATAAAATTAGAAGTAGTTAAAAATCAGGTGGAAACTGAATGTGCCAAAAAAACAAAAGAAAGAATATAAGGTGAAGGATCAGATGTGAAGACAAGAAATGTGGAAAATGCATAAATATAGTTGCAAGTACAGAAAACTTCTGGAAGAACCTCATGTTGATCAGGATCGAACACAGGGATGGTTAAGGAGAGGTGATGAAAGGTTAATACTGGCGGCACAAGATAGTGGGCTATGCACACATTGATTCACAAAGTCCATTGAACATGTGGGAGAAACAGGCAATGTAGGTTTTGTAAAACAGAACTGGAAACCATTGCACACTGTTGCTGGCTGTGACATATTAATAGCAGAAGGACTGTACACTGAAAGGCATAATAATGTGGCAAGACTGCTGCACTGGGAATGCTGTAAACATTATGGTATTGAAGTAGAATAAAAACACTGGAATCATAAGCATCACAGAAAATGATGACCTCTACATCGCATGGGTCACCCATTACCAACAGTTCAAAAGACAGATGTGAGAAAACCAGATATAGTTGTCCCTGAAAAGAAGAAAAAAGCTTTGATCATTGAAATCGCAACACCCAGTGACTGCAGTGTCTTGGCATATATATATATATATATATATATATATATATATATATATATATATAGAGAGAGAGAGAGAGTCATAAAATATCAGAACTTGCAGGAAGAAATGGCAGCAATGTGAAAGAAAGATCCCCAAAAAGTTCCAATAGTAGTAGGAGCAACGGGGATAAAAACAAATCTACAGTCATATTTAGATATGTTACTAGTACATGTAACTCCATATGAACTGGATGAGTCATTACTGGGCAAATTACAGGTTCTGCAAAGAGCACTTCTGGCTCACATCAAAGATTGAAACAATACTAATTTCATGAACTTTAATCGTACTTTGACTTGGGAATGGGGTCCATTCCTGTCATGGTAACAGAAACTCAAAACACAGAGAAATTAAAAAAGGGAAGACAGGAAAGGGGGTTGGAGGGGTGGGGTATTGAGGAAGAATGAAAATGCATCACTATGGCGAGCAGACAACTTTTGTATGGAATGTTGTCATTTTCATTCATTCCTCAACTGATGGGACAGAATCCCCCATTAGTGAACTTTGGGCGGTCCTCATGGAAGGATATTTCAGAGTACACTGGGTCCAAATGCTGCCCTATGTCCAGAGAGTATGCCTAACTTGTAGTGAACAATAAATGCATGAGCACTAGACCAAGTGGCAGCTGCACAAATATCTAAGGACACTCTTGACTAAAAGGCATATGAAGTGGCTACAGAACTCATGGAATGTGCTTTTGAGGGCTTAGGTAAACATAAACCTCTTTCTTTATAAATTACAAGTTATGTACTTACCATAACTTGGCACCTGGGTTGTCCAGTTTCATTATTCCTCACTTCTAGGTTGTAGGATCTGATCTGGCCAAACTTCACAAGACTATGATCTGAGCCTCGAGCTCCTCCCTCTCCCATAATCCCTGTCTTACTTCAAACCCCTCAGATTGAGTTTGCTGCTAGATATAACATCTCAGACCAAAAACTTGTCTAAACACTATTAGGAGCTCAGACTAGAGAGCTATAGTTTCTACTTCTGCTAAAAATTCTCAAGCTCAGTGACGGGGAAACAGGGGGGATGGCCACGAGTAATAATAATATTGCACAAAACAAATGCCAAGTTATGATAATTTACATAACTTCTGAATCAGATGTCCACTTCATTATTCCTTACTTCTGGGTCAGAGTCCCCAGATGCACATTTTCCCTGTGTGGCCTTATGGAAATATGTTCCTGAGCACCTTGGAGCCAAAGGATGCTCTGCCTCTTGAAACAATTTCCAGGTTACAGTGAGACACAAAGGTATGAGGTTTTGACCAAGTAGCTGCAGCACAAATCTCAATAGAAACTTTGGCCTAAAAGGCATATGATGTGACCACAGACCCAGTTGAATGCGCTTTTGGAGGGTGCAGCAGCTACATTCCTTGTGCTGAAAAAGTTGTAGCAATACAGTTTGTAATCCATTTGGAAACGGAAACCTTCAAAACTGCTTGGCCCAACCTATTAGAAAAGAACACCACAAACAATTGGTCAGTTTTCCTAAAGAGTTTCGTTCTGTGTAAATAGAAATGTAGCTGCCTATGCACATTAAGAAAGTGAAGTATATATTCCCCTTTATTCGAATGATTTGGAAATAATACTGGCAGCTGGATAGATTGATTAATACTTGACTCTGTGGCCACCTTGGGCATGAAAGAAGGGCTACCTCTCAAAGACAACCTGTTCTTATGAAAGATAATGTACAGAGATTTTGAAGAAAGGGCCTGCAGCTCAGATACTCTTCTTCTTCTTGCAGAAGTTATAACCACAAGGAAGGCCATTTTCCAAGCAAAAAAATTTTATTGCAAGAGTCAGCAGGTTCAAAAGGCTTTTGACTTAGACCCTGAAGAACCACAGTCAGGTCCCAAGGTGGGGATGGGTCTTTTATTGGTGGCCCATGTAGAAACTTTCGTTTCAAAAATGCCTTATACAACCTGGACACAAAAAAACAATTCCTTTCTCACGTGAAATTTTTGGATTGCCTCCAACTGCCATTTAATGGTGGAAATACTAGATCCTTCCTGAAACAGTGAAGACAGAAAGATCAGAATGTCTGACACTGGAGTCGAAAAGCGATCAGTATTCAGCTTGGAAGCCCAGATTAATAATCTTTCCCACTTACTTTTATAATTTTTTTTTTTGCAGAAGGCTAATGAGAAGCAATGATAATCTCTCTCACTGGTGAAGACAGCCCGGACTTCCTTAGAATCACTGGAAGTGGAGAAACCTAGTGGTTAGTCTCAGGGACTGAAGATTGTGTATCTGAAGACCCCATGGATGGGAGATTAGATCCTGACAGGGATCCAGTATCCAGGGCGGATACCTGAGGTGAGACAATAGGAAGGGGAACCACACCTACTGAGGCCAGAAGGGGGCAATCAGAATAAGATAACTCTTCATCCTGCTGGCTTTCTGCGAGACTTTTGGAATCAATGGAATGGGAGGATAAGCATACAGGAGAGCCAGAGGCCAAGCATGGACCAGAGTATTCCTCGTGGCTTTCCTGTCTGGGGGGATCAGAGCAAAGTACTTGTACTTGTTCAAGGGGAGGCAAATTGGTCACAGCAAGGAATATCTGATTTGCTACTAATTTAGGGACCACTTGTGAGGACTCAGAATTGAGACACCACTGGAGGTGTTTTCTGCAAATGGGTGTTAACCTGATTGGCATTGACAATGGGTGATAAAGGAACTAAGAGGGTCCATTGTTGAACCCTCATATAATACCTTGCCAAGGGAACAAGCAAAATCACTGATGACATGGATCCCAGCACCCTCTGAATTAAACATGCTGGAGAGTCGGAGTGGTCTAGAATTGCTCGAAACTGTTGCCTCAACGTGCTGACTACATGACAGGGTAATGCCGCCATCTCTGTTATGGTGCTGAACAATGTTCTGATGAACTCCAAATTTTGAGTCTGAGTCAAATTTGACTTCTGAAGGTTGACCGATATACCCAAGACACCGAAGATCTGCAGAAGATAGTCCTTGGCCTGCAATAGTCAATCCCTCATGGGTGCATAAGGAGCAAATAGCCCAGGTATGGAAACACTTGGAATTCTTGCAGTCTCAAGTAAGCCACAACCACTGCCATGCATTTTGTAAACACCCGGGGAGCTGTGGTGAGTCCAAAGGGCAGGACTCTGAATTGGTAATGATTGACCCCCAGCCGGAGCCACAAGTGTCTACTTGACAGTCTATTTTGATATGATAGCATGCATCCTGGAGATCCACAGAGGACATCCACTCATCCTTGCACAAAAGCGGTAATATGGACTGAACCGAACTTCAACTTCTGAACATTCAGATTCAGTTTGTTCAGATCCAGAATTGGACTTGGGTCTCCCGTCTTCTTTGGCACCAAAAAGAAGCATGAGTAAGTTCTGGATCCTCTTTGTGCAGCTGGGACCTGCTGGATGGCTCTTTTTTCTAGAAGCTTTTGAATTTCTATTAGAGCTAGTCCCCTCTGACAGGGTGGAACATCTGGGACACTGCTCCTGAGTTCAGAAGGAAGAATAGAAAATGGAATGAAATGGCCCCTGGATATTATATTTAGCACTCAAAAATCATTTATGTTTGTCTAGGCATCCAGGTGCAATGAAAGACAGTCCCCGACTGACTTCAGGGCAAAGCAGTCGGGCATCACTTGAGGAGCGCTGATAGGGCTTGTCAGAGAATGGCTCTCTAAAGTCCTGACTTTGCAGAACCCCTCTGCCCTCTAGGGCAGTGCCTTCCATTGAATCCTCTTACTCTGCTTCTAGAAGAAGAATCTTCTTGCAAGTCCTGGGAGAATCCTTGAGACTTACAGAGCCAAAGTTTCTTACTTCCCCACTGGTTCCTGGAAAAGGACTGCTGAGGAGTAGAGAAATTGATCCAAACTGCTGACAGGGTCTTACCCTCCTGCACACTGCGGGTGAGAGTCTCCTTGACCGATGGACCAAACAGTGAGGAACCATTGAATAGGGCTTTAGTAAAAGATGCCTTGAAGGATTCAGCAAACCTGCACAGCCGCATCCAGGCATGCCTTCTTAAGGCAATGCCCATTCTGGTCACTCAAGAGGTCCCTTTCGCTGTGTTGAAAAATTAACCTCATCAAGGAATTGGCTATAGAAGAAAGAGTTGCCAACTGAGGAGACACCTTGAGGTCCTCCTCAGAAATGGTCTTGGACAGAGATTTGTTCAGCTCCTGTATCAAATCTCTTTGAAGGCAAGTAAAATGTGCCAAACAGTTTAATGCTCTCAGTCCAAAGGTTGCTGAGGTGTAAATGCGCTTCCCGTGTCTGTCCAGCACCCATGACTCCCTGTTCTGGTGGTGGACAGAAGAGCTGTGCTCAAAGAGCTCTTTCTTTGTGGCTGCCAAACCACAATGGCATCCACACGCACGCCCTTGCTCCAATGAAATCTGTCTGAGGGAGGGCTCATGTATTTATCTGCTTTTTTTAGGGATGGGATCCACTGAGTCCAGCTCCTTCCAAGCTTGGAAATGAGGTCAATCAGTTCAGCCACTGGGGTGGTCACCCAGGATGCAGATAGGCCCATCCCAAAGGTCTTCAGAAACACTGACTCCTCAGGAGGAGGAGGTTGGATAGACCACCCACCTTTTTGTTTCACAATTTCCAAGATGTCCCCAAAGGAGACCATCTGGTGGAGATCTGAGGGATCCTTCTCCCTCATCAAGGTCTGTGCTCTCAGTGAGAGACTCCATTGGGGAGTCTAAGTGCCTCCTTTTGCACTTCTTGTTCCTGTGAACCTCCTCAGTGGGATGCTCTGGGGAGGACTCTGAAGACAATAGGACCCCCTGGGGGGGTAGTGACAGTCTGAAGGCTCACTCAGGAGGGCTGACCCTGGACTGGATGACTGGGCTCAGAACGCAGAAGATATACATGCTGAGATGGATCCGGGGGAACAGGGAAGGTTGTTATAGGCCTAGAGAAGGTCCTCTCTACTACCCGGAAGGCTGGACTGGAAGACATCCCTCCACCTCCCTGACAGTCGTGGCCACCTGGGGAGGAGGAGTAGAGTCCACCCCAGAACTAAAAAATCCAGACAGTATTGGACTCAAGCTATCAAGGGCCGAGGCTCCATGAGGGAGGGATGGCTCCAACAAAGATGGACCCAATACCTGCCCCCTGGTCCCCACACTGACATCTCAGGTCCGAGATACACACTGGTCTGAAGGAATTGGAAATGAGCCGGTCTGGGACCCTGATGGAGTCAAGGACAAAAATATACTTGTCTCTGCCGAAACTTCCCTCTGATGAACTAGATCCTGGGGTTCCGAAACACTAGGCTAAATCAGAAGAGGACTGATTAAACATGGGGTAGGGGGCCTCACTGACCCAGTCTGGGATGGAGAAGCAATAAGCCCCATCTCAATCTGTGACCCGAGGAAGCTCCTCATTATTCTGTCCATATCCATTTGAAAAAGGCTTTGAGACAATCTTGAAAAAGCAGAAGAATGTTCAGATCTGGCAGGGGAAACTGCCTTGAAATTCAGAGCCAGAGAAGCTTGCTTTGGAAAGGGTCTTGGGGATTGGCTCTGTGGTCCAGGATCTGTAGTTGTAGGATACGGTAATGCACTGATCCTAGAAAAGGATTGTATTATAACCGCAGTCTGTTCTAGGGTAAAAAAAAAAACAGATCTGAAACCTCAGAAGCGCTCTCCTTTGGATCTGAGGTCTTAGGATCGGAAGGGTCTCTGACCTATTTGGATCCACAGACCTCTGCTCTGAGACATCTCTAGGCTTGCCTGGATCTGAAGTGTTTGGATCCGAGGTGACCCTAAGCTTGTTAGGATCTGAAGTCGCCAGATCCAAGGAATCCCTGGACTTGCTAGGATCAGAGGTCCTTGTATCTGGCAATCAGGGACATTTTTTGACTGCAGAAGAGGAGAGAGGCCCTTGGGGACACATAAGAGGCCCCTCTCTTATGCTCCTTTGAGCTGGATGGTCAAGCCGGGGTCTGAGCTCCTAAGGACAAGGAGAGAAACCCCTTTAAAATCAGCTTATTCCTCCTATCTGCTAGGGCATGAGGGTTAAAGCCTGTGCAGATAGGACAGTCAGAATGAAGGTGCGGCAGCCCCAAGCAATAGTCACACTCTATGTGGGCATACAAATTCAGGATCTTGTGCCCACAAGAAGTGCATCTCTTGAATCCTGATGGTCTCTGACATTCTTCAAGGGAGAAGAAAAAGACCGCAAACCACACTCGTACACCCACGCACATATCCCTGACGGGCAACCGACTGAGAATAGAGACAGAAACTAAAAGGTAGGGCTTTGTAAACACACACACACACACACCTAACCACTACATAGATATAAGAAATTAAATATGTTTTTTTTTCACAAACTATTACAGTGATTAGCTAAGATGAACCACAAAAGCAGAAAGTGCCAAAGGTGTGAAAATTCAACTACAATAAAACAGAAACCTTTCACTGCAAATAGACGGGAGGGGAGTTAAAGAAGAAAAAATCCACCTAACTACTTGGAAAAAGGCAGGAACAAAGTCAAGAAATAGAAAAAATCCCACATCTACAAAAAGTTGCTCAAGAGCTACGGACCATGTCTGTGCTGTTTGGTGGCAAAAGAGACTGGAGGGGTTTGAAAGAAGAAAGGGATTATAGGAGATGGAGGAGTTCAAGGCTCGGATCATAATCTTGTGAAATTTGGTCAGATCCTACAACCCAGAAAGTACAGTTGTGTACACTTACCATAAATGTAGATGTTCGAGTGTATTCACTGTTGCAGTCATTACATTTGGGTTATCTGCTTGCAGTAGCCCTCAGTCGGCCTGATTAACAACGTCTTGGGTCCTGCGTCAGTTGCTGTCCCTTCTTCCATGACATCAGGTTGTCAGGGGTATAAAACATGCAGTCGACGCCATTACATCAGTTTGTCTTGCCCCAGATGTCAGGTGCCCCCCAATGGGAAGCAATTAAATCTATAAATACATGGATATACCTCCAACAGAAAAGCAAATACACCAAAAAGCTTTTAGAGCACAGTAAGTGAGAGTAGAGGTATAGCCAAAGGAAGAAAAGGGGGCTGGAGGGAGGGTAACCAGGACTGCAACAGTGAATACACTCGAACATCTACATTTATGGTTAAGTGTACTCATCTGTACTTTCTTCATGTTTCACTGTTGCAGTCATTACATTTGGGTAGATTCCCAAAGCTAAGGATGGGAGGAGGAATTTAAATAGAATTAGGGCCAGCTATAAGGCCCTGCAAGTCTGCAGCGGCAAAACCAGCCCTGGATTTAGAGAAAATTGGCAAATAATAATGCTCTGTGAAAATATGTACAGAACTCCGGGTAGCAGCTTCTAAGATGTCCCTAACAGGGACGCCCCTGAGAAAGGCTGTAGAGGTAGATGCAGCCCTAGTTGAATGGGGTGTGATGCCCTGTGGGATAGGTTTTCCATGGTGCTTACAGCAGAAATGAATGCAGTGGCCTATCCATTTTGAAATGGTTTGTTTTAAACTCGCTTTCCCCTCTGTCCCTGTAGCAAATGCCACCAGTAGTTGTTCAGATTTCCTTTGAGGTTTAGTCCTGTCCAAGTAGAATCTAAGCTGTCTGTGCACATCTAAAGAGTGCAGTATCCATTCCCCTTTTTTTCTGTGGGTTAGGAAAGAAGGTAGGCAAATGAATGGACTGATTAAGAGCCACACTGGATACCACCTTGGGCATGAAGGAGGGATTGGTTCTGAGGGACACCCTGCCCGCATGAAAGATGATGAAAGGTTCCCACTGCCATAAGATCCTGTAATTCAGATATCCTTCTTGCAGAAGTGATTGCCGAAAGGAAAGCTGTTTTCCAGGAAAGAAATTTTAAATCTGCAATAGCAGCTGGCTCGAAAGGAGACAAAGTTAAGATCCCAGGCTGGAGTTGGAGCTCTCCTAGGTGGCCTTAGATTTTTGGCCCCTCTGAGGGAACTGCTTGAGCAGTGGGTGAGAGAAGAGGGGAGGCTCTGTGCTATAATGAGCTGAAATGGCTAAGGCATGAATTTTGATGGAGGAAAAAGACAAGCCCTTATGAAGCATCTCAGTCAAGTATTGTAGAATCTGAGGTAAATTGGGCACTGCTGCGTTCATTCCTTGAGATTGGTTCCAAGCACAGAATCTTTTCCATTTTGCAGCATAAGATTTTTTAGTACTAGGCCTCCCTGCTTCTAAATGATATCTATCACTGACTTACTGAGGGATGGTAAAGGAGAGGAGAGAGATTAGGTAATTATCCAGACAGCTAGATTCAGGGTTTGCAGCTGAGGGTGCAGAATCATGTCCTCCTGCTGAGACAACAGGGAAGGAATGTGAGGCAGGTGCCATGGAGCCAAGCATGACACACTGCGCAAGAGTGGGTACAAGTGTTGGAGCGGCCAGTCTGGTGCAATTAAAATTGTCCTTGGCTTGTCCTGTTTGATCTTTAGCAGTACCTTGGAGAGCAGAGGCAGAGAAGGAAAGGCATAAACTGATAGTTTTTTCCAACTTAAGGATAGAGCATCAACTTTCCAAGCTTGCTTGTGGGTAATCCTTGAGCAAAATATGTCCAGTTGATGGTTCTAGGGAGAGGCAAACAGTTCTTTATCTGGGCTCCCCCATTTGCTTGTCAACATGTTGAAAATCCTTGGTTCCAGTTTCCACTCGTGTGGGTCCATGAGGTTTCTGCTTAGTCCGTCTGCCAGTGTATTTAGTTTTCCTGGCAGGAATTGAGCTTGTAGATTCACTTGGTAGCTAGCTCAAGGCTGTGTCCACAATGCCATGGCTAGTCTGCAGAAGTGGTAAGAATGTGTACCCCCCTGCTTGTTTATGTACCACATGACAGTGGTGTTGTCCAGCTTTACCATTAGTTGTCCTGGAAGAATGTGGTCCTTAAGGCTGTCAGAGCATTCTGTACAGCTAACATTTCCTTTTGATTTATGTGCAGGTGCATTTGATTTGGGTTCCATTTGCCCTGAATGCACTTCCCTGCCAGGTGAGCCTCCCATGCATAGCCTGATCCGTCTGCTAAGATTTGTTTGGGAGGGGGAAATGTGAATGGTAGTCCTGTGTGTTGGTGGCAGGCCTCTGCCCACCAAAGGAACTCTAGGTGTAGGCAAGGTATGATAGAAATCCTTGCTTCCAGATCCTGTGAATGTTGACACCATAGGCTTTTGGGATACCATTGTAGTTTCCTCATATGCAGAGCCTTGCATATGGAATTAGAAGAATGCATGAGGCCATGAACCCCAAGGCCTGCAATATTTGCCTTGCAGATAGCTGTTTTTTTGTGACCACTTGTTTGAAGAAAGTTGTCAAATGTATCCGTTTCTCTGGCATGAGGAAAGCCATCTGGGAAGCTGTATTCAAGCTTGCTCCCAGGAATATAATTTGTTGACAGGGTACCAGGTGGGATTTCTTTTCATTTATGGTGAACCCCAGACAAGTCAGTACCCTTTGAACAAAGGCCAGATGATTGAAAAGAATGTCCTTGCTTTCTGCCTGAATTAGACAATCGTCCAGGTATGGGTATATCTGAATATTTCTTTGCCTGCAAAATGCAATGACACTTTGTGAATACCCTGGGCATAGTAGATAAGTCAAAGGGCAGTGCAGAGAACTGATAGTGCATGTAGCCTGCTTTGAAGCATAGGTATCCTCTGCAAGATTCCCCAATAGGGATGTGCAGGTATGCTTCTTTTAAGTCTAGTGTTGCCAACCATGCATCATTGCTTAGCATAGGAAGCAGCTGGTGAAGAGTCAGCATTTTGAATTTTGGAATCACCAGAAAGGTGTTTAGAATAGAAAGGTACAGGGATAGGATGCCATATATTGCCTTTTCTGGGTACCAAGAAAAGTCTTGAATAAAAACCTTGTCCCTTTTCCTCTTCTGGCACCAATTGAATAGCTTCCATGTTTAAGAGAGAGAGTACCTGATTTTGGGCCTCTGCCCACTGATTTGGGGGGTAGATCTGGCCACCTGCTTGGTGTTGGTAATGTATGGAAATGAAATCTGTATCCTTGGGACACTATATTTACAACCCATTTGTCCTGGGTAATGAGTTCCCAGTTTTTGGCCTGCAGACCAATCTTTCCGCCTAAAGGAGCATTCAGTTGGGAAGTGCTTGGAAGTCTTAAAAACAAGTAATTGAGACGGTTTTCCATAGGGGGGGGGGGGGGAGTCTTACTGCTCCCAAGTTTGGGTGTGGAAACCCTCCACTGCCTAGTCTTGTGTGTCCCTTGGGACTGAAACCTGGGGTTTCTGCTATGTCTGGGTTTGGGTTTGGCTTGAGAAGACCTAAAGGGAGCTGAAAAGGACCAATTTATAGAGAGCCAGTGCCTACTAAATCTAGGAGGCTGAACTTGTAAGAAATCTTTAACAGTCTGCATAGATTTAGCTTTATCTTCCATCTTTTTAAGAACTTCCTCAGCCTTGTTGCCAAACAGGCGGTCCCGATTTAGGGGAGCATCCAACAATTTAGCTTTAACATGATCAGGCAAAGATTGCCTCTTAAGCCAAGCATGCCTTCTGAGCACAGTCCCAGTAACAGCAGCCCTGCAAGAGGCCTCTAATGAATCAAATCCACATTGCAAAGTCTGTTTTCCAACCTGTTAAGCAGAATGCATTAAATCCTGTAATTCTTTATTTTCAGTGCAGTCAGGAATTAACATAATTTTCTGTTTAAGCAATCCAATAACATGTTGTTGATACTTTAACATATGAAACTGGCAATTTAAGGCCCTAATGGCTGAGGTTGCAGAAGTGTGAACTTTCTCAGCTCATCTATCCAGCGCCCTGGAGTCTCTATTTGAGGGGGTAGGATTTTTAGCAGTAGAAGCCTTAATGCCTTTGGGTCCCTGTGAAATAGTCTCTGGATCCGCAATAGGATTTTTAAAAAGGAACTTGTGAAAATCAGGAACCCTGTAATATCTGTCAGGTTTTCTGGGAGCAAGAGGCAAAGAATCAGGGGCCAAACTAAATTCTGAGAAAGCATCATCAACAGTGTCTAGTACAGGAGGTATAGTTAAAGGCCTATACTGAGGCAGGAGTAAGAAATCCCTAAGCCGCTTTTTTAAATCAGAAAAATCCTGGCTTTCCCAGTGGAAATGCTCCCTTAGAGTATGTAAAGTTTCACCAAAAGAAAAATCCTCTTGAGGGGAAGCAAAGAGAATAGAGTCCTCTGCATCAGAATCCTCATAAGTAGATAAGGGCAAATCCAGATCAGAAGAAGAATAAGAAAAATCAAGAATCCTGTTCAGAAGATTCATAAACAACTTCAGTCCTAGGTCTCTTAGAAGGGGGAGGTTGGCTTTCCCTGATTAGAGTTAAAGATCTTCTGCCATTCTTATCATTTGCTTTTTAGGCATAGAGGCCTGAGCATTGGTTTCATATGCATGGTTCGAGATTATGGCCTAAATGAAGGAGGAGGCATCGGTTTGACATGCAAGTCCGTAGGCCTGAATACACCCTCAGAAGCCGGTGCCTGCACAGCGGCTCTGGACCCATCCAAGGTAGAGACATCCACAGGTTCCATGGTTGAAGCATCTCGTGGCATACTGGACTCCGAATGGGTCTCAGTAGAGGCCTGCAAGTCAGAAGTAGCGGGTATCAGGGGCTGCGAAAGCACCTCACTGAGTACTGGCGAACTGGCTTAGGAGAAGCGTTGTCGGCAGCTTTGGACTTTGGCGGCCTGTCTCTGTCTTTATCTTTGTGTTTTTTCGGAATCCCGGTAGTCAGAAGGCTAACAGACGACATTTCTGGATAATTAAACTGAGAAGCGAAAATATACAGACGATGGATAGTGCGCTGTTTAAATAAAGCACAAAACCAACAGCAAGGCATGTTGTGGTCAGGGCCTAGGCAAGGAATACAGTACGAATGAAAATCTTTGTGAGGTATTTGCTTTCCACAAGTAATGCAATTATTAACTTTTACTGACATTGGTAAGGAGCAAGAAAAAGTTTCCCCAATGGGGTACTTAGCTTTAGTTGAAGACTTTGGTACTCGAAAATGAAAATTTCAGGAGTCAGCTGACCGGCACTTGCGAACTGCTTCTGCTTTGGGCACCTCACGGCAAGAAAGACTGGAGTAATGGCGTCAGCTGCAAGTTTTATACCCCTGATGACCTGACGTCATGGAAGAAGGGACAGCAACCGACACAGGACCCAAGACTTTGTTAATCAGGCCAACTGAGGGCTACTGCAAGCAGATAACCCAAATGTAATGACTGAAACGCGAAGAACATGTGAGGAATAATGAAATGGACATCATCAGATCAAAGGATATACAATCAGTTAACCATTTGGCCAGGGTCACTTTACAAACTGCTTTACTTGACTTGTTCTGGGAGAAGGATACAATTTGTTAGTTTTTTTGAAATCTTGTGTTCTGTGCAGAGAAAATCTAAGTTGCCAATGTATGTCCAAAAGATGCAGCATGTATTCTCCTTTGTTTGATAATTTCAGAAAGAACACAGGTAAATTGATGACCTGATTTATGCTGATTTGGAAGCACCTTAGGTTATATAAATAAAAAAAAAGGGTTTGTGTATAATCAAACCCATCTTTATGGAAAGATCAAGTATGGAGGATCTTGCAGAGAGGGCTTGGAGTTCAGATACTAGTCTAGCAGAAGTGATAGCGACCAGAAAAATTGTTTTCCAGGACAAGAACTTAAGGTCAATCTTAGCTGAAGGCTCAAATGTAGTTTGGTTAAGAGCTTGTAACTGAATAGTCAAACCACAAGGGCAGTTAGGATCTTTAACTGTGAGCCTAAGTACCCTTAAAGGCGGCCTTGCACAATTTCAAAGAAGCTAAGGAAGAATGATTCTCACCAGAGTGAAAATGGTCACTACTTGAACTTCAATAGTAGAATAATTCTCCCAGTTATAAATGGAGGCCAAAAATTTGAGAACTGCTGAAACTGGGGTAGAGAAAGGGTCCAGGTGTCTCTGAAGGACCCAAACTGAAAATCTTTTTCATTTACTTTTGTAAATATTCCTGATGGAAAGCTTTTGTGAGGACAAATGAATTTGCCCAACTGTGGAGGAAACCCTAAACTGTTCTAGCCATCACTGGAACAGGAGAAACCAAGTGGTTAATTTGAGGTCGTTGATGTCCGGATGTTTCATCCCTATTAGGTGAAACAAAAGGTCTGGACGTGGATCCAGTATCCAAGGTGGGTACAGAAGATGAGGCCAGAGGAAGGGGGAACCAAAACTGACAAGGCCAAAAGGGCGTAATGAAGATTACTGTGCTCTTCAACCAGAATGCTTTCAATAGAAATTTGGGGATGAGGGGTAAAAGGTGGTAAGCGTAAATGAGACCAGAGGGCCAATCATGAATTGGAGCATCTCTCAGTGACTCCCCTATGGAGGGACTGAGGCAAAGAAAGTACAGTTGTGTACACTTACCATAAATGTAGATGTTCAAGTGTATTCACTGTTGTAGTCATTACATTTGGGTAATCTGCTGGCAGGTTGCCCTCAGTTGGCCTGATTAACAAAGTCTTGGGTCATGCATCGGATGTTGTCTCTTCTTCCATGACGTCAGGTTGTCAGGGGTATAAAACATGCAGTCGACGCCATTATATCAGTTTTTCTTGCCCCAGATGTCAGGTGCCCCCCAAATGGGGAGCAAAATATATAAAAAATGTAAAATACAACAATATACCTCCAAACAAAAGCAAATACACCAAAAAGGCTTTTAAGTGTAGTAAAAGAAAGGAGAGGCATAGTAAGAGAAAAAACAGGGGGCTGCAAGGAGGGTAACCAGGACTGCAACAGTGAATACACTCCAACATCTACATTTATGGTAAGTGTACACAACTGTACTATGTTCTTTGTGTTTCACTGTTGCAGTCATTACATTTGGTTAGATTCCCAAAGCTATGGTTGGGAGGATGGATTTATACAGCATTAGGACCGGCTACAAGGCCCTGCAAAATAGCAGTGGCAAAGCCAGCTCTGGATTTAGAGAAGATTGGTAAACAATAGTGCTTGGTGAAAGTATGAACTGAACTCCAGGTAGCAGCTTCTAGAATATCCCTGGTAGGAACACCTCTGAGAAAGGCTGCAGAAGTAGATGCAGCCCTGGTGGAATGGGATCTGATCCCCTGGGGGATAGGTTTTCCATGGTGCTTATAGCAGAAATGAATACAATGGCTTATCCATTTGGAAATGGTTTACTTTGAAATAGCCTTTCCCTCTGCCACTGCAGCAAATGCTACCAGCAGCTATTCAGATTTTCTTCGATGTTTAGTCCTATCCAAGTAAAATCTAAGTTGTCTGTGTACATCCAATGAATGCAGAATCAGCTCCCCCTTGTTCTATGGACTGGGAAAGAAAGCTGGTAAATGAATGGACTGATTAAGAGCCACATTAGATACCACCTGGGGCATGAAGGATGGATTAGTCCTGAGCGACACCCTGTCCGCATGAAAGATGATGAAAGGCTCCACTGCCATATGGGCCTGTAATTCAGAAATCCTTCTAGCTGAAATGATTGCTAAAAGGAAGGCTGTTTTCCAGGAAAGAAATTTTAAATCTGCATTAGCAGCTGGCTCGAAAGGAGGTAGAGTGAATTTCTCCAATACAAAGTTAAGGTCCCAGGCAAGGGTAGGAGCTCTCCTGAGTGGCCTCAAGTTTTTGGCCCCTCTGAGATACTGCTTTAGCAGAGGATGAGAGAAGAATTGGGGTTCTGTGTTGTAATGAGCTGAAATGGCTGAGGCATGGATTTTTATGGAAGAAAAAGACAGACCCTTGTGAAGTATCTCAATTAAATATTGCAAAATCTGAGGTAAATTGGGCACTGCTGTGCTCATCCCTTGAGACTTGATTCCAGGCACAGAATCTTTTCCATTTGTCAGCATAAGATTTTCTAGTACTAGGTCTCCTCGTCTCCAAAATGACATCCATCACAGGTTTGCTGAGGGATGCTAAGTGGGAATTTAAGTGATTAGCCAAGCTTTAAGATTCAATGTTTGGAGCTGAGGGTGCAGAATTTGGTTGTTCTGTTGAGACAGTAAGGAAGGTGTCTGAGGCAGGTGCCATGGAGAAATCTGTGACAGACTGCGTGGAGTGGGTACCAGTGCTAGCGAGGCCAGTCTGGAGCAATCAAAATCATTTTTGGTTTGTCCTGTTTGACTTTTAGTGGAGCTTTGGAGAGCACAGGCAGAGGGGGAAAGGCATAAACTGAAGCTGAAGGGCAGAGCATCCAATTTCCAGGATTTTTTTGTGAGGAATTCTTGTGCAAAATTTGTCCAAGAGGTAGTTGTGGGGTGAGGCAAAAATATCTATGTCTGGACTCCCCCATTTGCGTGTCAACATGTTGAAAATCCGTGGTTCCAGTCTCCATTCATGTGGTTCCATGATATTTCTGCTTAGTTCGTCTGCCAAAATATTCAGCTTTCCTGGCAGGAATTGAGCTTGTAGTTGTACTTGATAGCTCAAGGCCGTGTTCCACAATGCCATGGCTAGTCTGCAGAGGGGGTAGGAATGTGTACCCCCCCCCTGCTTGTTTATGTACCACATAACTTTGGTGTTGTCTGTCTTTACCATTAGTTGTCCTGGATGAAGGTAACCCCTGAAGGCTGTCAGTGCATTCTGTACAGCTAGCATTTCTTTTTGATTGATATGAAGGTGCATTTGATTTGGGCTCCATTTGCCCAGAATGCACTTCCCTGCCAGATGAGCCCCCCATGCACAGTCTGATGTGTCTGTAGTTAGGGTTTGGGTGGCAGGGGGTGATGTGAATGGCAGTCCCTTGTTTTGGTGGCAGGCCTCTGCCCACCATAAGAACTCTAGTTGCAGGCAAGGTATGACAGGAATTGTTTTTTCCAGGCTGTAACAATGTTGACTCCATAAACATTTTAAGTACCACTGAAGTTTCCTCATATGCAGTTTTGCATATGGAATTAGAAGAATGCAGGAGGCCATGAACCCAAGGCTTGCAGTATTTGTCTTACAGATAGCAGGGTTTTTGTGGCCACCTGTTTGAAGTAAGTCACCAAATTAATTTGCTTTTCTGGTGTAAGGAAAGCCATCTGGACTGTTGTATTCAAGCTTGCACCCAGGAATGTAATTTTTTGCGAGGGTACCAGTTGTGATTTATTTTCATTTATAGTGTACCCTAGACAAGTTAGTACCCTTTTTACAAACAAAAGATGTTTTAGAAGCATGGCCTTGTTTTCTGCCTGAATAAGACAATTGTCCAGGTATGGATATATTTGAATATTTCTTTGCCTGCAAAATGCAATTACTGGAGCCAGGCACTTTGTAAATACCCTGGGCACAGTAGATAAGCCAAAGGGCAGTGCAGAGAACTGATAATGCAAGTAGCCTGCTTTGAAGCGGAGGTATCTTCTGCAAGATTCCCTTATTGGGATATGCAGGTAAGCCTCTTTTAAATCTAGAGTTGCCAACCAGGCATCATTGCCTAGCATAGGAAGTAACTGGTGAAGAGTCAGCATCTTGAATTTTGGAATGTCCAGAAAGATGTTTAAAGTAGACAGGTCCAGAATTGGACACCATGATTAGTCTTTTTTGGGTACCAGGAAAGGTCTGGAATAGAAACCTTGTCCCTTTTCCTCTTCTGGTACTAGTTGAATTGCCCCCATGTTTAGGAGGGAAAGTATTTGTTTCTGTGCCTCTGCCCACTGATTTAGGGGCAGGTCTGGCCATCAGTTTGGAGTTGGCAACGTGTGGAAATGAAATCTGTATCCCTGGGACACTATATTTAAAACCCATTTGTCCTGGGTTATAATTTGCCAGTTTTTTGCATGAAGAGTCACTTTTCCCCCCAAAGGGGCGGCTAAGAGGTAAGTGCTTGGTAATTTTAAAGGAAAGTCACTGAGACTGTTTACCACAGGGAGGTGTCTTGCTGTTTCCAGATTTGGAAGTGGAGGCACCTCATTGCTTAGTTCTGAAAGTCCCTTGGGACTCTAACCTGTTGTTTTTGGAATGTCTAGGTTTGGCTTGAGTGGCTCTGGAAGGAACTGGAAAGGACCAGTTCTTAGTAGGCCAGTGCCTACTAAATCTTGGAGGCTGTACCTGTAAAAAATATTTCACAGTTTGCATAGATTTAGCTTTATCTTCCATCTTTTTTAGAACTTCTTCAGCCTTATTACCAAACGGTCCTGCTGCAAAGGAGCATCCAACAATTTTGCTTTAACATGATCAGGCAGAGATTGCTCCTTAAGCCAAGCATGCCTTCTAAGCACAGAACCAGTAATAGCAGCCCTGCAAGAGGCCTCCAAAGAATCAAAACCACATTGCAAAATATGTTTTCCAACTTGTTCAGCTGAATGCAATAAATCCTGTAATTCCTTATTTTCCACACAGTCAGAAATCAACATAATTTTCTGTTTAAGCAGTCCCATGATATGCTGTTGATATTTTAGCATATGGAATTGACAGTTTAAAGCCCTGATTGCCAAGGTTGCAGAAGTATAAACCTTTTTACCCATCTATCCAGCGTCCTAGAGTCTCTATCAGAAGGAGTAGGAATTTTAGCAGTAGAAGTCTTAATGTCCTTGGGCCCCTGAGAAATGATTTCAGGGTCCGCAACATGATTTTTGAAAAGGAATTTGTGGGAGTCAGGAACCCTGTAGTTTCTGTCTGGCTTACAAGGTGCTGGAGGCAGGGAATCAGGAGCCATACTGGATTCTGAAAACACATCAACAATGTCTAGAACAGGAGGTATAGCCAAAGGCCTATGCTGAAGAAGAATGAAATCCCTAAGCCTCTTTTTGGATTCAGAAAAATCCTGACTGTCCCAGTGGAAATGCTCCTTTAAGGTATGTAAAGTTTCCCCAAAAGAGAAATCCTCAGGAGGAAAAGCAGAAGGAATGGAAACCTCTGCATCAGAGTCCTCATAAGTAGGCATGGACAAATCCTGTTCATTAGAAGAGTCAAAACAAACAGAGTCCTGTTCAGAAGATTCATAGTCAAGTTCAGACCTGGGCCTCTTGGAAGGGGGGGGGGGGGGTTTGACTACCCCTGATTAGAGTAATTAAATCTTAAGCCATTTTGATCATTTGTTTTTTTAGGCATAGCGGCCTGAACATGTGGCCTAGGCATCAGTTTTTTAGACACAGATCGAGATTTTGGCCTTAATATTGAAGGTGGAGTCACAATTTAATATACAAATCCGTAGGCCTGAATACACCCTCAGGAGCCGGTGCCTGCACAGCAACTCTGGACCCATCCACAGTACAGACATCCACGGGTTCGATAGGTGAAGCATCTTGCAGCATACTGGACTCCAAATGGGTCTCAGTAGAGGCCTGCGAATCAGAAGTAGCGGGTATCAGGGGCTGCGAAAGCGCCTTACTGAGTACCAGCAAACTGGCGACTGGCTTAGGAGAAACGTCGTCGGCAGTTTTGGACCTCAACGGCCTGTCTCGGTCTTTTTTTTTTTGTGTGTGTGTGTTTTTTCGGTATTCCGGTAGTCGGATGGCTAACGGACATCATTTCTGGATTAAACCGAGAACCGAAATATTTAGAAGCAAAAATGTACTGATGACGGATAGTGCGCTGATTAAATAAAGCACAAAACCGACAGTAAGGTACGTTGCGATCAGGGCCTAGGTAAGGAATACAGTACAAATGGAAATCCTTAGGAGGTATTTGCTTCCCACAAGTAATGCAATTATTAACTTTTACTGACATCGGTAAGGAGCAAGAAAATGTTTCCCCAACAGGGTACTTAACTTTTCAGTTGAAGACTTTGGTTCTGAAACTTGAAAACAAAAATTTCAGGAGTCGGACGACCGGCACTTGCGAACTGCTTCGGCTTCGGGCACCGCGCGGCAAGAAAGACTGATGTAATGGCATTGGCTGCATGTTTTATACCCCTGACGTCATGGAAGAAGGGACAGCATCTGACGCAGGACCCAAGACTTTGTTAATCAGGCCGACTGAGGGCAACCTGCCAGCAGATTACCCAAATGTAATGACTGCAACAGTGAAACATGAAGATCATCCTGCTGTACTTGTTGAGAGGAGAAGCAAAAAGATCACAGCATGGTCTGGACCTATCGATGAAAAATCTTTTCAGCCACTTTTTGATTGACAGTCCTCTCAAGAGGCATCAAAATGGACCTGCTTAGTCTGCCTGCAAAAATGTTGGTTTTCTTCAGTATGTGCATTGCTATAAGAAAGCAAATGGAAGAGATTGCCCATTGCTACACTCTCATTGCCTCTTGAGACAATGGTAAGATATGGTTCCCCCCACTTGTTGATATACCAGATTACTGACATGTTGTCTGTATGTACTGCAATCATCCCTGAAGGCAGAATATCTTGAAAAGCCTGCAACACTAGTAGGACTGCTCTCATTTCTAGGACACTGATGTGCAAATTGGCTTCTTTCAGGGATCACGCACCTTGGACTGTCCTTCCCAAAAAATGTCCCCCACACACACCCAATTGCAGAGGCATCTGTGATGACTTTGGTTACTGCCTGTAGGAGAACAAAGGGGTGATCTTGACCAACTTTTTTTTGAATGAGGCCAACAAAAGATATTCCTTGCAAACTTTGGACTGGAATGCTTAAAAGACACTGACGAATAGACCACTGCATCAAAAGGGCCCACTATAAGAACCGCATATGAAATATGGTTAACAGAACTAGAGTTATTTCAGCTTAGGTTATAACAATTAATTGGTTCACTTTTCATTGGTTGATATTTAAGAGAAATAGTATATATAGGAGTTTGGTTCAAGCCTGCATCTGATGAAGTGCATGTCAAACGAAAATGTATATTTGTGAGCGTTAACGGTGTCAATGTATTAAACTTTTGATCCAAGTTTGTCCTCTCAGAGCTTTATTGCTTCACCTTTTTGTTGGGCTGGATTTGGAATTCTTGGAGAACTAGACTTATCTCTGCTGACATCGATCCTAATGCTTGGAGGGCTAGTCTTGCTGTAGGATAAGAAAGACAGATCATTGTTCATGACCTGTGACCTGACAGTATGAATTCTTGTTGGAGGAAGCAATGCTACTTGGTTGATCGTGCCTAGTTGAACATCCATGAACTCCAGTCTGAGAAGGAATAGGCTGTGATTTGGTGTAACTGACAGTGATGCCCATTTGATGACATAACCGGAGCAAGTAATCCCTTGCTTTGGATCAATAGATGCCTAGATAGGGCAGTCAGGAGCCAGTTATCTAAGTATGGAAGCACACAGAATCCCAGCAGCCTCGGGTATGCTGTTACCACTTCATGCATTTGGTGAACACCCTGGCAGCAGTGGAGAAGCCAAAGGGCAATGCTCTGAACCGGTAATAGCTGGCTCCTAGCCAGAAGCACACGTATCTTTTGGAGCACCTGTTAATTTTGATATGACAGAACACATCTTGTGCATCTATCTAGCACATTCAGTCATCCTTTTGTAGTAGAGGTAAAATGGACTGAACTGTGGCCATACAGAACCTAAAGTATTTTACATACTGGTTTAAATGGCTGAAATTCAGAATAGGTATCAACCCTCCTGTCTTCTTTGGCACTATAAAGAATCTTAAGTATTGGATCCTTGCAGGTCTTGGGGGACTTTCTGGATGACTCTCTAGCAGCTTTTCTACTACCAAGGCTGCTGCTTCCCTCTGATTGGGTGGAACATCGGGGATGTTTTTCATTTTTGCTACAGGAATTTGGGGAAATGGTATGATATAACCTCTAGATATAATTTTCTGCATCTAAATTCTTTATGTGATGGATGCCCAGGCTTCTTTGTGGAGAGAAGTGCTCCCAACTGCCTCCAAAATGTAGCAGTCAGGTAACCCTTCAGAAGCACTGGTAGGGCTTGTCAGAGGAGGCATCTCTGAAGCCTTGGTTTTGCAGGCCACCCCTGCCATGAGGATAGTGTCTATTTTCTCCCTCTGCCCTGAGAAAAACTATTTCCTCATGATTCCTGGAAAGGGCATTGGGACTTGCAAAACATCTTATTACCACCTTGTTGATTTCTGGAGAAGGATCTCAGAGGGGGAGAAAAATGAATCCCAATGGCAGGGTCTTTATGTCTTGCTCACTGTGGGAGAAGGTTTCCTTAACTTTGGTGCTGAACAAAGATGATCCATCAAAAGAAGCACTGATGAATAAAGGCTTGAATTGCTCTGCAAAATCAAACAGGCCCATCCAGGCATACCTCCCGACTGCAATGTCCGAACCCACTGTCTCAGAGGTACCCTCAGCTGCATGAGAGCTCAACCTCATGGATGCATTGGAAATAGACTAGAGGGTGGCCAGTTATGAAATGTTTTTTCTGGTCCTCCACTGACATGGACCCTGAAAGAGATTTGGAAAGCTCCTTGGTCAAATCCTTCTGTAGTCTGGTGAAATATGCAAAGGTTGCCAAGGAATAAATGCACTTGCCAGATCTAGGGACCTGGACTCTCTATTGGGGGGGGGGGTGGACAGATGAGCACTGTTCCGCAAGATCCCCCTTAGCGGCTGCCACCACCACCACCATGGCATCTATGGGGGACCTCTCCCATCAAAGTCTGCATCTTTGGGGACAGATTCCTGAAGGGAATATAGGTGCCTCCTTTTGCATGCCTGAAAACTAAAGAAACTCACAAAAAGACACCTCAGAGGTGTAGAACACCCAACAGCAGTTTAATGGTTACAAAAACCAAAACGGACACACAATGAAGTTATGCACTTTTCATCCGGTAGAAGAGGTAACAAATTTTAGCTTAAATGTTGGTAATAAGAGCAATGCGAGTTTTGAAAAACTGGTTAACCTTACAGGTGACTAACATCTTTAACTTTTCTAGTTTTGGGATAGACCCTTTGTTAGTTGAATGGTTTGCAAAGGGTCTAACCTTTGTTCAGACAACGTGATGCAGTTTACCAATGACATTAGTGGACTTGAAAATGTACATACGTAAACTGAATTTAAAACTTTTGTATGGTACAACCTTAAGGAAGGTAACGATGATATTGAGCACCTTTAACCCTCCAGTCCACCCTTTATCATTTTTTGAAATCATGTGTGAAATAGATCTTAGGGATTTGGTAAAAACATGTGAAAGGGGAGGTTTGTCGAACATTAGTTACCAGGAGCGTTTAGCTTTGAACCACTTGAGATCCTTATCCCCTTGAGTGTTGAAACCTGATTGGGGGGGGGGGGGTCTCGTGATAATGGGCACTTCTGATTATAACGTACGAATGAAGAAGGTGTTGGATGGCCCAATATATAGAAAATCTAGTATTAACAAAGTGAATAGAGCTTATAGGGACATTTCCTCCTATATGGAGGATTTGTTTATTGAAGGGTTAAATAGATACATCCTCTCTCTACTTCTTATCAGTATTATCCCCTAGGGTCCGTCCCTTTTTGGAGTACCTAAGTTGCACAAGAGTGTCAAGGACCCCCCTATGTGGGCCATAGTTAATGCTAGGCAATCCATCAACTATGCTAATGTGAAATATGTCGACATTTTGAAGAAATACATCTCCAAAGAGAAACATAAATGTAAGGACTCTTGGTCGTTTTTAGCAGTTATCAACACTATGACTTTTGAGAAGGAAGTCAACTTTTTAACTGTTGATGTAGTTGATTTGTACTTCTCTATACCCCATGATACAGGGATTGAATGGGCTGTTGAGAGGATTAGGTATCATGGGGCACCTGGCACTGAGATCAGAATAGCTGAGGAACTTTTAGTTATGATTTTGAGTAAGAATTTTGTCACCTTTGATGTTGAGTTTTATTTGCAACAAGTGGGGGTAGCAATGGTCTCCCCTTGTGGGGCCAGTGTGGCAAATTTAATGATGGCCCACTGGGAAGCCCATTATGTTTTTAACAGCCAAGTTTGTTTTTATACAAGGTTCTTGGATGATGTGTTTATGTTGTTTAGGGGTGGCATCCTAGCTGCCAACGAACTGGTTAATGTGTTTAATTCAACAACTGATTTTTTAAAAAATTTACTAGTTCTTTTAGAGATGACAGTATTGCATACCTGGACGTCTTGTTGGTGAAGGAGTACTATTTAGGATGTTATACAGCTAGTATTTCTCGTAAAGAAACGTATCCTAATTTCATGTTGCATTTTACCAGTTCTCATCCCCTTCACCAGAAAAAATCAGTTGTTAATGGACAGGTAGTTCGTGCAGCTAGGATGACCACATTGGAGGCAAAGTTTCATTATGAATGTGAATTGCTAAGGCTCATGTTTATAAATAGGGGGTACCCGAGTGAATTTGTTGAAATTATTATTAGAGAGGTTCAGGAGAAGAGGTCCAAAGGGATATATAAACCCATTTTAAGTATATCAAGAGTGGTAATCACTATAAAGAGCTTAACCACCACCTATAGCCCCATTTTGAATGCCACCCCAGATAGAGTTCCCCAGCTGAAGGATTATGGTACAAGTTTTATCTCCCATTTTAGCAGTGATGCCTGCTTTATAAGAAGCATTATATCAAAGAATTGGAGGATTTTCTCCATAGAGCAAGAAGTTGTGTCTAAGTTGGGTGGGAAACCTACAGTAATTTTTAAGAAAGACAATACGAGTCAGCTTGTGAGGGTGTACCAGCGCAATGGGAAGGACAAGAGAACTTAGGCAGAAGTAGCATCAGTGCCTTACAAGAATGTTCAGCACAATACGAAGAAATTCAACAAACACTGACAGAAAGAGGTACTTATGCTGCTGCTTATGTAATAGTGAATTTATCTAGTATTGTTTTAAATGAAGAGCTCTGCCATGCACTAAAGAAGGGGTGGAATTTTGTTCCTGCTAAAAGGGCAGACAAATGTAACACTATTAATGCACTTAGAGATTATGCAAGAAAATTAAACTAAGTTATTGTTTCCTAATAAGTTTAGTGAATATGGATGTTTTGTTAAACCAAACTGTTATAATCCTCCTTTAAAGAAAGAGCTGGAACGGTTTCAAATGTTGTGTGAACAACAGATTGAGTTATTAGAAAATAAACATGTATTTAAATATTTTGAGTGTTAAGCAAAAAGAGTTGCTTAATGAATTGCTTAATAATAAAGAATTATTGGTTACCAAAGCAGATAAGGGAAGTGCATTAGTTATTTTAGATAGAAAGGTATACATAGAAAGCATACAAGAAATGTTGAATGATATATTTTTTTATAAAGTGGTGTCCTTTAAAGAAATAAAAAAAATATTTGTTCATAGATGGCCAAATTGAAGAATGGTTTCTGGCTGGGCGCATTACTCAGCAAATTAGTCATTTTTTAGAGGTGGAAGCTCCGAAAATTAGTCGTATACTTGGGCAGCCAAAGATACACAAAGATTTGGATAATTCGCCATGCGTCCGATAGTAAGTAGTATTGGAAGTAAAACAGAAGCAATGGCCATTTATGTAGATAATCATATTCAGCCTACTGTGGTAGATAAGGCTTATATCAAGGATTCTTTTGATATTAAAAATAAAATTAAGCAATTAAGAATTAGTGAGGATGATTATCTTGTCACCCTTGATATTAAGTCATTATAACACTGTCATTCCTAATGAGGGAATGGAGATCGTTAGGTTTGAACTTGTAAAAGCTAAATAACTCTCCAAAGAAATGGTGAGCCTTATTATGGAAATGTTGGATTTGATTTTGAGCTATAATGTTTTTTAATTCAATGGAAGGATGTATAAGCAGACTAATGGTGTGGCCATGTGTGCTGCCATGGCCCCGAGTTATGCTAACATCTTTATGCAAGGATGGGAAAGAATTCATATATATGAGAGCACCTTTATGAAAAATATTATGTTTTATAAATGTTTTATTGACAATGTTTTTTTTTTTATTTGGAGAGGTGAAGGCATTAATGTATTTATAAATTAACTGAATGAAGTATGTTCGTATTTGAAATTTACGGCAACATATGATAAACATAGTGTTAATTAATTAGACTTAGTTATAAGGAAGGTGAATGTTTAGGTACCTCCATTTTTAAGAAAAAAGTACAAAATAATGCCTATATACATTATGATAGCCTACATCCAAAAAAAACTAAGAAAAACATTATTAAAGGTCAGCTCAAGAGAATAGATGCATTGACAGACAAGGATAGTGACTTTATAAGGGAAAGTGGAGTCTTGTGACAAATTTGTAAATAGAGGATATCCAGAAAGTGTAGTGACAGTGGCAGTGTTCAGTGGTAAATACAGTGATTTTAGTACAGCCATGCCGATAGAGAATAGTGTAGATACTTCATTGATTAAAAACATAATTAATGATAATTGGAAGTTACTAAAGTCGGATGCAGAGATATGTAAGGTCATGGGAGAAAAGCCAGTATTTGTACAGAAAAAAGGAAAAAGTTTTAAATATATGTTTCAAGCAAAATTAAACCCTTTTCCGTATAATAGGGTTAGTAATCCAGGTATGTATAAATGTTTAAATTTAAATATGTGTAATTTTTTAATGACAGATACAAATTAACAGTTGGAGGGTATTTATAGGTTCATAGGTAGGTACTAGGCTATTGGCCCTAGGGCCTATATAAGCCTAGCCAAATGGTACCCCGGCTTTTGCCACCCACGAAAATTATTTTCCTGTGCTCCTGTCAAGCAGAGCCACAGTGATCCCTGGGGTGAATTTCCTATCTCCCGTCCAATCATCAAGACTTTTCTTGAAGACTGCTAATGAGGTTTGTTTGATATAGTTAGGTAGTTTGTTCCGGAGTATGGGAAATCTCTGAGATAGGAATCTATCCCTCCAGCATGTTCTGTTTATTGTGGTGACAAGTTTTAAGTCCCTAGAGCATGTAGCTCGGAGGGATTGTGATTCCTTTAAGTGGAGCATGTCTAACAGCTCTGGGTTTGACATATCTTTGTATGTTAGGCAGAGATCACCTCTGAGTAGGTGATATGCGACAGAGTAAAGCTGGAGTTTTTTGAGATGGTCTGCATAGGGCATCTGTTTGAGGCCGTTAATCCTTTTGTGAGGTATTTCTGTGGCCTTTCCAGTTGCTGTAGATGTCTTGTGAGGTACATACCAAAAGGGGCGTTGTGCTCTATAATGGGTGTAATGAGTGATGAGTAGAGGGGTACAATGACCTCTTTTTTCCTGGATGAGAAACCTTTTGTGATGAGGTGTGCCACGTAGAAGGATTTCCTGACTACTGTGGCGATGTGATTATCAAAGGAGAGACTACTGTCCACCTGTGTCCCAAGGTCTCATCACACTTTCGGTGTTAAGTAGACTACCTCCTATGTGATAGTTCATGGGTACAGAGTTTTTACTAAAAGGGATGACAATGCACTTTTTGGCATTGAGCTTGAGGCCATGGCTTTGACACCAGGCATCTGTCTCAGTGAGGCCCTTTTGTAGGATACCCACATCGTTAGATTTAATTATGGCTCCTAGTTTGCAGTCACCTGCGAACCTTGTTAGCCAAAGACCTTCTGTGTTATACTTCAGAGAAGTAGATACCAAACAGGAGAGGACCTAGGACTGAACCCTGTGGTACTCCACTTGTCACTAGTCTGAAGTTGGATTTAGAGTCTGCTACTTTCACAGTGTGGGTTCGGTCAGTGAGCCAGTTGGCAACCCATCTTGTGACATAGGGATTTATCCCTAATTTAGTGAGTTTGTTAGTTGGCAACCCATCTTGTGACATAGGGATTTATCCCTAATTTAGTGAGTTTGTCTATAATTCCAGAGTGGGGGATGGTGTCGAAAGCCTTGGCGAGATCTAGATAGGCTGTGTGTACCACCTTACCCTCATCTATAGCTTTGGTGACCACTTCAAAGAAGTCTATCAGGTTTAGGAGACATGATCTGCCTTTTACAAACCCGAACTGGGTAGGGTCCAGAGTTTGGAGATTACCAACGTCACTGTTTATAAGTTCCATGATGATACGCTCCATAGCCTTGCAGACCAGGCTCGTCAGGGTAATGTGGCAGTAGTTCCCGGGGTCCGTGGTGGCTCCCCCTTTGTGGAATGGGATAACCGTTGCTGTGCGCCATTCAGTGGGCATAAAGCCTGAGGTGAGACTATGACTGAACATGGTACTTAGGTGGGGTGCCAGTTCGTTCTGTAGTTCATGTAGAACGTAGCCTGGGATGTTGTCAGGTTCCATGGATGCTGTGTTCTTGGCTTTGGCGAGTGTGTTTTTTTTTACCTGTGCAGCTGTGATTACAGGTACTTTGCATTCTTCCAGTATAGAGATGGGCCCTTTAGGGGATGAGAGAGGGGTAAATTTAGCACTGAACTTATCTGCCAGGATGTTGGCAATATCAGTTGGTTCTGTATATTTAGTGCCATTGTGCTGTAACTCAGAGCAGATCTGAGTGTTGCCATTGAGATTCTTGACATAGCTATAGAATGCTTTGTGGTTGTCTTTAGAATCAGTGGTGAATTTGTTTTCGTAACTAGCTTTGGAGGATTTTATGAGGGATCTCAGCTTCTTACTGAGGCTGACCACGGAGTTCCACCAATCATGGGATTTTACTCTTTTTTGCAACAGTTTCTTTCTTCTGTTGCAGAGTTTGTTTATAGCAGGGGACCACCAGACTGGCTTCCTTTTTTTGGAGGATAGCATCTTGGTTCCATTAGGAATTGCACGATCCATACACTCGTGTGTTTATAAAATTAAAATACAGGGAAGATACAGTTGTAAATCAAAATTTATTGTTTATTTAGAACTTGATTTGTCCTGCAATTCTTTCTATGTAGGACGTACAACAAGAGAAATGAACAAACTAATTTATGAGCATAAGTATGCTGTTGCTGTAAAAGATGAAAAAAATGCATTTGGGAAGCATTATAAAAACAGTCCAGTATGTAAAGTTGATTTAAAGTTTGTTGTCTTGGATGAAGTGACTAATATTAACAACAGATTTGATGCAGAAGAGGAGCTTGGGTGGAAGGAATATGTTTGGCAAGTTAAGCTAAATGCATGCTATCCACCTGGGCTGAATGACAGAGCTGATTTTGTGGCTTATCTCAAAAGGAGGAAGTTACATCATCATTAATTAAGTCATGTGTCTTCTTTGAAATGTTTTTAAGCAATTGTGTTTTGTTCACATTATTCAGTCTGAAGAAATCCTTTTATGGATGAAAGCGCTTACTGTGTATTGTGGATTGTGTAATACGTGGATTAAACCTTTTAGAAAGTACAGTTGTGTACCTACCATAAATGTAGATGTTCGAGTGTATTCACTGTTTCAGTCATTACACTTAGGTTATCCTGCTGGCAGGTGACCCCGCAGTCGGCCCGAGTTCCAAAGTCTTGGTCCGGCGTCAGTTGCTGTCGCCTCTTCCCTGACGTCAGTGTGCCAGGGGTATAAAAGTTGCAACCAACGCCATTTTCTTCAGTTTTTCTTAGTTTTTCTTGTCCCAGATGTCAGGTGCCCCCAGATAGGAAGGCTGAAAAGATATAAATATGCCAAAAAAAATGCATATATTACAATAAACATTTCCTTCATCTACAAGCAAATACATCACATAGGTTGTAGAGAGTTGAGAAGTACAAAAAGAACCCAACAATGAGAAAGGGGGATGGTGGGTGGGTAACCTGGACTGCAACAGTGAATACACTCCAACATCTACATTTATGGTAGGTACACAACTGTACTATGTTCATCGTGTTTCACTGTTGCAGTCATTACACTTGGGTTGAATCCCAAAGCTGAGGTTGGGTGGCTGGGTCTAAATAGAATTAGGAGAGGCTACCAGGCCCTGCAGAACTGCAGTGGCAAAGCCTGCTCTGGATTTAGAGTAGAGAGGTAAGTGGTAGTGCTTAGTGAAAGTGTGCACTGAACTCCAGGTTGCAGCTTCTAAAATGTCTTTGGTTGGTACACCTCTGAGAAAGGCTGCTGCTCAGGTAGAATGTGGCCTTACGCCCTTAGGCACTGATTTGCCATGTTGTGCATAGCAGAAGCGAATGCAGTCTCCTATCCATTTTGAAATTGTCTGTTTTGTGATAGGCTTTAGCTTATGCTGCAGGATCACAAGGAAAAACAGTTTCTGAAAGCTTTTGTTTTGTCCAAGTAGAATCGTAACTGTCTGTGTATATCCAAAGTATGCAGAAGTCTCTCCCCTTTATTCTGGGGATTTGGATAGAAAGTTGGCAAATGAATGGTTTTGGTTAAGAGCCACACTGGAAACCACCTTCGGCATAAATGTTGGGTTCATCCTTACAGAGACCCTGTCCTGATGAAAAATTATGAAAGGTTCCACTGCCATTAATGCCTGTAACTCTGAGACTCTTCTTGCTGAAGTTATTGCTAGGAGCAGAGCAGTTTTCCATGACAAGAATTTTATATCGGCTGTGTTGGCTGGCTCAAAAGGAGGCAGTGTGAGCTTTTCTAATACAAAATTGAGGTCCCAAGTAGGTATTGGTGCCCTCCTTGGGGGTCTTATGTTTCTTGCCCCTCTGAGGTACTGCCTTAGCAGTGGATGTGAAAAAAATAGGAGGTTCTGTATTGTAATGAGCTGAAATGGCAGAGGCATGGATTTTAATAGATGAAAAGGATATGCCTTTGTCCAGCATCTTAGTTAGGTATTTTAAAATCTGAGGTATATTTGGAACAAGCGGTTCGAGTCCTTGTGCCTGGTTCCAAGCACAGAATCTCTTCCATTTTTCTGCATAAGATTTCCTGGTGCTGGGCCTCCTGGCTTGTAGAATGACATCCATAACAGCTTTAGAGAGAGGTGTGGTCTGAGTGGCTAAATTATCTGCCATGCAGCCACATTTAAGGTTCTGAGTTGACTGTGTAGAATCTGATTGTTTTGTTGAGTCAGAAGATGAGGAATTTGAGGCAAAGGCCAGGCTGGTCCTCGAGACAAGCTCTTTAGGATTGGGTACCAGTGCTAGCGTGGCCAGTCTGGGGCAATCAGGATCATTTTTGGCTTCTCTTGTCTGACTTTTAGGAGTACCTTGGGAAGAAGAGGCAGTGGAGGGAAGGCATAAACTGTCAGTTTTCCAGCTGAATGAAAGAGCATCCACTTTCCATGCTTAAGTGATAAGTTCTTGTGCAGAATTTCTGTAGTTGGCAGTTGTGAGGGGAGGCAAAAAGATCTATGTCCGGTCGTCCCCATTTCCTTGTTATCATGCTGAAGACCTGTGGATTTAGTTTCCATTCGTGTGGATCCATGCGATTTCTGCTTAGCTCTTCTGCCAGTGTATTATTCTTTCCTGGCAGGAATTGTGCCTGCAGGTGTACTTGATAGGTCAGTGCTGTGCTCCACAGAGTCATGGCTTGCTTGCAGAGGGGGTAGGAATGTGTGCCTCCTTGCTTATGTACCACATACATAACTGTGGTGTTGTCTGTCTTTAGTAATAGTTGTCCTGGATGTAGTAGATCCTTGAAGGCTGTCAGGGCATTCTGTACAGCTAGCATCTCTTTTTGATTGATGTGAAGATGCATTTGTTCCTTGGGCCACATGCCCTGAATACATTTTCCTACCATATGTGCCCCCCAGGCATAATCCGATGCATCCGTTGTTATTGTCTGCCTGGCAGTGGGTATGGTAAAGGCATGTCCCTTGTTGTGGTGACAGGCCCTGGACCACCATCAAAACTCCTGTTGTAGACAGGGAATTATAGTCACTATTGTTTCCAGGCTGTGGCAATGCTGAGTCCAAACACTTTTTAGATACCATTGTAGTTTCCTCATATGCAGTCTTGCATATGGAATGAGTAGAATGCAGGAAGCCATGAAGCCCAGGGCCCGCAGAATTTTTCTTGCAGGGAGCTGGGTCTTTGTTGCCATCATTTGAAAGTAATGAGTCAGTTGCCTTTGTTTGTCTGGCGTGAGATAAGCCATCTGGGCAGTTGTATTTAAGCTTGCACCCAGGAATATTATCTCTTGAGCGGGCACTAGTTTTGATTTCTTTTCGCTTACTGTGTACCCTAGGCAAATTAATAATCTTTTTACAAATGCCAGATGCTGAAGTAGAATGCCCTTGCTCTCTGCTTGAATAAGGCAGTCGTCCAAGTAGGGATAAATCTGAATTCCTCTTTGTCTGCAAAATGCAATTACTGGTGCCAGGAATTTTGTGAAGACCCTTGGCGCAGTAGATAAGCCAAAGGGCAGTGCAGAGAATTGGTAATGCATTGAGCCAGCTATGAATCTGAGGTATCTTCTGCAAGATTGTCTGATTGGGACATGCAGGTATGCCTCTGAGGTCCAAAGTAACTAGCCAAGCCTTCTTGCCCAGCATGGATAGAAGTTGCTGCAGTGTTAACATTTTGAATTTTGGAACATCCAGGAAAGTATTTAGAATTGACAAGTCCAGTATTGGTCTCCAGGCTTTGTCCTTTCTGGGAACCAGGAAGAGTCTTGAGTAAAATCCTTGTCCCTGTTCTTGCAGTGGTACTCTTTGAATAGCTCCCAAGTCCATGAGAGCAGCAATTTCCTTTTGTGCCTCTGCCCATTGGTTTTGCGGCAGGTCCAGCATACCTTTTGATTTTGGAAAAGTGTGAAAGTGGAACCTGTAACCCTGAGAAACTATGTTCAGTACCCATTTATTCTGGGTGATTATGTGCCAATTTTGCACGAAAAGTGCTAGCTTTCCCCCTAGGGGTGCTGCCAAAAGGTAAATGATTGGCTTTTGTAGAGGAAAGTCATTTGGACTGTTTGCTATAAGGTTGTGATTTGTCTTCTCCTTTGGGGGCAGAAGCACCCCATTGTTTAGGTCTGTAGGAGCCTTGTGGCTGAGATCTGCCTCTTGGGCGTCTGTATCTGCCTCTTTGTGGCCTGTCTGACACCTGAAAGGGCCAATTTTTTGAAGGCCAGTTTCTACTAAACCTAGGTGGTTGAACTTTTAAGAAATCCTTTACTGAATGCATAGATTTTGCTTTATCCTCCATTTTCTTTAACACCTCTTCTGCCTTAACACCAAACAAAATACCATGTTGTAATGGAGCATCCACTAATTTTACGTTAACATGTTCAGGTAAACTTTGTTCTTTCAACCAAGCATGCCTTCAAATGACAGAGCCTGTAACTGTGGCTCTGCAAGAAGCCTCTAATGATTCAAAACCACATTGCAGAGTATGCTTTCCCACTTGTTCAACTGCATGCAATAAATCCTGCATTTCCTTATTGTCAGGATTCTCTGAATTTGTAAGCATTTTCTGTTTTAACAAAGACATGAGGTACTGTTGATATTTAAGCATGTGAAACTGGCAGTTTAAAGCCCTTACAGCTAAAGTAGCAGAAGTGTAAACTTTTTTCCCCCATCTATCCAGAGCTATGGAATCCCTATCAGAGGGAACAAGGTTTTTAGCAGTGGAAGCCTTAACCTCTTTGGAACCCTGAGAAATTGTTTCAGGGTCAGCAGCAGGGTTTTATAAAGAAATTTATGAGAGTCAGGGACCCTGTAATACCTGTCTGGCTTGACTGGTGCAGGGGGTAAAGAATCAGGAGACAGACTGGATTCAGAGAAAACATCATCTACTATGTCAAGCACAGGGGGGATTAGCCAGGGGCCTGTGTTGAGGCAGTAAAAGAAAATCTCTGAGCCTTTTCTTGGATTCTGAATAATCCTGGCTCTCCCAGTGGAAATGTTCCCTCATGGTGTGCAGAGTTTCCCCAAAAGAGTAATCCTCAGGTGGAGAGGGTGAAGGTATAGATTCTTCAGCATCAGTGTCCTCATAGGGAGGAAGAGAATAGCCCTGATCTGAAGAGGAATCAGAAGAAATAGAAACCTGGTCAGAGGAATCATAGTCAGTGTCTTGCCTAGGCCTTTTATCAGGAGGGGGATGGGAACCCCTCATCAAAGTAATTAAGTCTTCGGCCATTTTAAGCATCTGTTTCTTCGGCATGGTTGACTGTCCAGGAGAATGCTGTACTTGTTTCTTTGTCTGTAATGGTGTCTTTGACTGTACTTTGGCTGCTGCAGAGGATTTAATAGTAAGCTGTGAAGGTCTGAAAACACCCTCAGAAGCAGATGCCTGCTCAGCGGCTCTGGACCCATCTGAGGGAATATTTTCCATAGGCCCAATAACTTGAGTATCCAGAGGCCTAAATGTCTCCACGTGGGAGTCGGATACGGCCTGTGGTTCTGAGGTAGCGGGTGTCAGGGGCTGCGAAAGCGCCACACTGAGAACCAGCGAACCTGCAACTGGCCTAGAAGAGGCTTCGTCATCGGTTTTGGACCTCGGATGCCTGTCCTTTTCCTTGTCTTTGCGTTTTTTATGAATTCCGGTCGTCGGTTGTTCCGACGGTATTATATAGTTAAACCTTCGGCCAAAGTAATGAAATGCAAAATCAAACCGACTTTAATAGTGCGTTTGTTGAATCTAGCACAAAACAGACAACTAGAAACATTGTGGTCAGGGCCTAGGCAAGGAATACAGAAAGAGTGAAAGCCCTTATGAGGTATTTGCTTCCCACAAGAAATACAATTGTTAACTTTTACTGACATCAGTCTGAAGCAACAAAAAGTTTCCCCAACGGAGTACTTAGCTTTATTGAAGACTTCGGTTCTGAAACTCTATTTCGAAAATCTCAGGAGTCGGCCGACTGGCACTTACGAACTGCTTCTGCTTCGGGCACCGCGTGGCAAGAAAGACTGAAGAAAATGGCGTCGATTGCATCTTTTATACCCCTGGTGCACTGACGTCAGGGAAGAAGCGACAGCAACAGACGCCGGACCTAGACTTTGGAACTCGGGCCGACTGCGGGTCACCTGCCAGCAGGATAACCCAAGTGTAATGACTGCAACAGTGAAACACGATGAGCATCATGCAGCTGACGCCATTTTCTTTAGTTTTTCTGACCCCCAATGTCAGGTGCCCCCAAAAAGGTAGCAATATTATAAATATTTATATATATACATGCATCAATATAATGTTTACCTTCATCTACAAGCAAATACACCACATAGGTTGTAGAAGATAGAGAAGTAAAGATAAACTGTAGAATGACAGGGGGGTGGCGGGAGGGTAACCTGGACTGCAACAGTGAATACACTCGAACATCTACATCTATGGTAAGTGTACACAACTGTATTATGTTCTTCATGTTTAACTGTTGCAGTCATTACATTTGGGTAGAATCCCAAAGCTATGGTTGGGAGGCTGGAGCTAAACAGCATTAGGTGAGGCTATAAGGCCCTGCAGCACTGCAGTGGCAAAACCTGCCCTGGACTTAGAGTAGAGGGGCAAATGGTAATGCTTTGTAAAGGTGTGAACAGAACTCCAAGTAGCAGCCTCTAGAATGTCCTTGGTTGGTACTCCTCTGAGAAAGGCTGCTGAAGTAGCTGCAGCCCTGGAGTGGGACCTAATGCCCTTGGGCACAGGTTTGCCATTGTGTAAGTAGAAGAAAAGTACAGTTGTGTACACTTACCATAAATGTAGATGTTCGAATGTATTCACTGTTGCCGTCATTACATTTGGGTTATCCTGCTGGCAGGTTGCCCTCAATCGGCCTGAATTCCAAAGTCTTGGGTCCTGCGTTGGTTGCTGTCGCCTCTTCCCTGACGTCAGGTCGTCAGGGGTATAAAAGATGCAGCCGACGCCATTTTCTTCAGGTTTTTTTTTTGCCCCAGATGGCAGGTGCCCCCAAAAGGGTAGGCTAAATGTATGTAAATAAAACATACATGCACCAAAATAAGCTTTACCTTCATCTATAAGCAAATACACCACCCTAGGTTGTATAGATTAGAGAAGTAAAGATAAGTTCCAGCAAAAATAAGGGGGATGGCGGGAGGGTAACCTGGACTGCAACAGTGAATACACTCTAACATCTACATTTATGGTAAGTGTACACAACTGTACTATGTTCTTCGTGTTTCACTGTTGCAGTCATTACATTTGGGTTGAGTCCCAAAGCTATGGTTGGATGGCTGGAGCGAAACAGCATTAGGAGTGGCTATGAGGCCCTGCAGAACTGCAGTGGCAAAGCCTGCCCTGTATTTAGAATAAAGAGGCAGACTGTAATGCTTTGTAAAGGTATGCACTGAACTCCAAATAGCAGCCTTTAAAATGTCTTTGGTTGGTACTCCCCTGAGAAAGGCTGCAGAAGTGGCTGCAGCTCTGGTTGAATGTGGCCTAATGCCCTTAGGTACTGGTTTGCCATGCTGTGAGTAGCAGAAACGAATGCAGTGACCTATCCACTTTGAAATAGTCTGCTTGGAGATAGCCTCTCCTTGTGATGCTGCGACATATGCCACTAGTAATTGTTCTGTCTTTCTGAAAATTAGAAGTTATGTACTTACCATAACGTTCCATCTGAGTAGGTGGATTCATTTGTCTGCAACCTGTGGGTTATGGATCCGATATCAGATCCGAACCGGCATGGTTTATCCAGCTATGGATCCGAGCTCCTAGCTCCTCCCCTCACCCATAATGCCCTGCTCTCCCTACACGACCTCAGATCGAGTTTGCCCTGTATCAAATACCCTAGCAAAGGGTAACACATTCTATGCAGGAACTGACAAGGCCAGGGGGATAGGAAGGCGGGATGGTTGCAGACAAATGAATCCACCTACTCAGATGGAACGTTATGGTAAGTACATAACTTCTAAATCTGAAGTAGGAGATTCATTTGTCAGCAACCTGTGGGACAGAGTCCCCAGCTACCTGAGTCTTGGGCGGCCGTCATGGAAGGATATTCCGGAGCACCACGGAGCCAAAGGATGCTCTATCTCTAGACGTGATATCCAGCTTGTAATGAGAAATAAAGGTATGAGATGAAGCCCAAGTGGCTGCTGAACAAATGTCATCCAGAGGAATCCTAGCCTTAAAGGCCGCTGAGGTAGAAACAGACCGGGTTGAATGAGCATGGACTCCGTCCGGTGCGGACCTCCCAGAAGCTTGGTAAGCTAATAGAATACACTGGGAAATCCAGCGTGACAAGGAGACTTTGGAAGTTGGTTTACCCAGATTGAATTTGGCAAAGGAAATGAACAATTGGTCGGATTGCCTGTGACCAGCTGTCCTGTTAAGATAAAAACGAAGCTGCCTGTGAACATCCAATGAATGCAGCTTGTACTGCTTTGTTCTGATATTTAGGAAAGAAAACAGGGAGGTTGATGGACTGATTAATGTTTGCTTCCGAAGCTACCTTAGGAAGAAAAGAGGGATTGATCCTGAGGTACACGCGGTCCGGATGGAAGATCAAGTAAGGCGGCTTCATGGTCAGTGCTTGAAGTTCAAACTCTTTTTGCTGAAGTAATGGCTACTAAAAATGCAGTCTTAAGAGATAAGAATTTTAGATCTACTGTTGCTGCAGGCTCCAGGGGTGGAGCGGTCAAGGCCTGAAGTACCAAGGAAAGATCCCATGGTGGAAGCGCCTGCTTGACAGGGGGTCTAAGCAAAAAGGTGCCTTTTAGGAAGATTTTACATAATTTGGCAGACATAAGAGGCCCAGAGTCATGACCAACATGATAATGAGAAATGGCCGCTAGCTGAACTTTGACCGTGGAACTACTGGCGCCATCATTAAAAAGAGTGGTAAGGAAGTCTAGCACCAAAGGAAGGGGAACCGTGAAGGGATCTAGACCCTGTCGCTCCGCCCAAATGGAGAATCGCTTCCATTTACTGCGGTAAATTTTTCTGGTAGAGGGTTTATGAGCCGCTACCAGAATGGCCTTAACGGAAGACGAGATACCGGGAGTCCTGATTAGGAGTGGAACTGGAGCAGCCAAGCAGTCAGCTTCAAGTTGTCCAGGTTCGGAGTTGGTAGGTTCGATGGGTGTGATATCAGATCCGGAATGGGATCTAGAATCCAAGGTGGATTCACTGAGTGAGACCTTAGGTAAGGGAACCAGATCTGCAGAGGCCAGAATGGGGCTATGAGGATCATTCTGCACCCCAACCGAGAGGCTTTCTGAAGAACCTGGAGCATCAGAGGCAAAGGGGGGTATGCGTAAAGAAGACCGGGAGGCCAAGCATGCACCACAGCATCTCTCAGGGAATCCCCTGGAGGAGGGATCAGAGCGAAAAAACTGTCGCACTTTGTGTTTAAGGGAGAAGCAAAGAGATCACAACAAGGAGTTCCCCACTGTGCGAAGATACGTTTCGCTACTTGAGCATTGAGAGACCACTCGTACGGGTAGAGAATGGTGCGACTGAGCTTGTCCGCAAGGATGTTGGACCGACCCGGAATATGCGTTGTGATGAGAAAGCGGTTGGTGGAGATCGCCCATTCCCACACTCTCATGGCTTCTCGACATAAAGGGTAAGACCTGGTTCCCCCCTGTTTGTTGATGTACCAGACCACCGACATGTTGTCTGACTGAATTGCAATTGTTCCCAGGGGAAGAAAGGCTTGAAGTGCTTGCAACACCAAGAGCACCGCTCTCATCTCCAGAACATTGATATGCAGGGAGGTCTGAGTCGTTCCACGTGCCTTGGACCGTCTGGCCCGCAAAATGCCCCCCCCCCACCCGAGGCGGGAGGCGTCCGTGGTCACTGTGACGAGAGGGGGAGATGCACAAAAGGGGCGGCCTCCGTGGAGATCCTGGGAATGGAGCCACCACAAGAGAGACCGCTTGCAAGCCTTGCTGATTGCAATGGGGTGATGCAGGGGGAGAGAAAGATATGACCATTGTACTTGAAGTGTCCACTGAAGAACCCGCATGTTCAAGCGGGCGAGTGGGAGAAGAGAAATCACTGCCGCCATGGACCCTAGTGCCCTCAGGACCAATTACGCCGGAACTGAGCTGGAGTGGAGGATGGCCCGCATCTGGAGTCGCAGATTCCTAACTCTGTCGGTTGTGAGAAAGGCTCTTAACTTCCTCGTGTCTAACCTGGCACCTATGAATTCTATCAATTGAGTAGGGGCCAGGTTGGACTTTCCTACGTTTACCGTAATGCCTAGCCAGGGAGCTAGATGATGAAAGGAGTCTCTTGCCAAGGATAGTAGATGCCTTGTTGGGGCGGTAAGAAGCCAGTCGTCCAGGTACGGAAAGACCTGCACCCCCTGAAGCCTCAGGTGGGCCGCAACCACTGCTAACACTTTGGTGAACACCCTGGGGGCTGTGGTGAGACCAAAGGGAAGGACCCTAAACTGGTAGTGACTGGCTCCCAGCCGGAAGCGAAGAAACCTCCTGGACCGTCTGTCCATTAGTATGTGGTAGTACGCATCCTTGAGGTCTATAGAGCACATCCAGTGATTCTCTCCCAGATGGGGGAGGATGGACTGCAAAGTGACCATCCGGAACTTCTCCTTGGGAACTGCCAGGTTTAATAGGGACAGGTCTAAAATTGGTCTTAGGTCCCCCATCTTTTTTGGCACTAAAAGGAACCTGGAGTAGAACCCTGATCCGATCTGGTCTGGGGGGACGGGCTGGATGGCTCTTTTCCTCAGCAGATGGCCAATTTCTGCTGAAGCGGCCTCCCTCTGATCGGGAGGAACGTCGGGGAGGGATTTTAGCTTTGGGACGTGAAGAAAAGGGATTTTGTATCCTCTGGATATAATGCGGAGGACCCAGCGGTCTGATGTTATGGACTCCCATGCCGCTAGGTGCTCCGAAAAACGTCCCCCGACTGCCTCCAGAGTGGAGCAGTCGGGCAACCCCTAAGGGTTGCTGCGCGGGCCATTCAGAGAAAAGTTCTCTGGACCCGAAATTCCTGGGAGCCCCTCTGCCCCTGGGGCGGCGTCCTCCCTGTCCTCCTCTGCCACGAAAGGACTGGTTGTCCGGAGCGGGTTGGGATTGCTGCGACTTCCGGAACCACATCTTCTGGCCCTTTTGGTTCCTAGAGTAGGACCTCTGGGGCACAGAGAAGCGGACTCCGATGGCAGACAGAGTCTTCCCGTCCTTCTCGCTCTGGACCAAGGTGTCGCGAACCGTCTTGCCAAAATGGCAGAACCGTCAAAGGGGGCGTTCGTGAATGACGCCTTGAAGGGCTCCGTGAAATCGCAATGGCGGAGCCAGGCCTGGCGTCTCGTGACTAGGTCTACTCCTGCAGCTCTAGCGGCTCCCTCAGTAGCATGGGAAAGTAACCGCATAGAGGTATTGGTCACGGAACGAAGAGTGGCCATATGGGTGGAGTGAAAAAGTTTGTCCTCCTCCGACATGGACTCTGGGGGGGGATGCAGCGTATTCCTTGATAAGATCGTGCTGCATCCTAACAACATGTGCCAGATAGTTGAGCGCCCTCACCGAGAAGGTCGCTGAACTAAACATTCGCTTCCCCAAGTGGTCCATCATCCGAGACTCCTTGCTCGGAGGATGAACTGAGGGACTCTCCTGAGCGAGTTCCCTCTTAGTGGCTGCTGCCGTCAACATGGCATCTACCGGGGGTCCCTTGCTCCAGTGGGCACGGTCAGCAGGGGGGCTAAGAATCCTGTCCGGCCTCTTGGGGATTGGCTCCACGGTGTCCGGTTCCTTCCACGCCCTGGTGGTAATGAGGTCCACCAGGGGGTCGGCAGGAGGGGACACCCAAGAGGTAGACGGGCCCGCTTCAAATGCCTCCAAGAACACGGACTCGTCCGAGGAAGACTTTGGGGCAGACCACCCACCTCTTATACGAAGCATTTCCAGGATGTCTCCAAAGGAGACATCCTCGGGGGGTGATCTTGGGGAGCCTTCCCCTTTCTCCAAGTCAGTGTCTTCAGTTAAAGACTCGGGGGAGTCTATGTGCCTCCTTTTACACGTGTGCTTGCGAGGTGCTTCCTCGGGGGGGCTGTCCGAGGAGCCCTCGCAAGCAGTGTCTAGTTTCAAAGGAACTGCTTGGGGCATTGAAACGGGCTGTCCCAGTGGCCGGGTGACGGAAGCCTAACCCAGAGCAGATGGAGTGCGGGACGGAGCCGAAGCAAGTGCCGGGGGTCCGGAAGCCCTCAACAGAGCCCTCTCCACTACATTAAAAGCCGAAGGGGAGCCGGCCTCGACCAAAGGATCCGACAGTCGGCTCCCCCTCGGATCCGTGGAGTGGATCGCAGCTGGCGCTGAGCACCTCGGATCCGAGGGACCAGTGTGCTCCAACACGGACGGCGCCGAAGGCACACTGAGTCCCCCGGATCCGAAGCTCGGAGCAAGGCTCCGAGAGGTCGGATCCGAAACACTCGAGGGCAGGGTCGGATCAGAAGTACCTAGTACTGTCGGCGCCGACCCACCGCCGGCTCCGAAGCTGCCCGGCTCCGAACGCTCCGAGCCCGGGTAGTGGGTCGAAGAAGGAGCTATGGGCTTGAAAAATGGGGTCGAGCTCCCCCCCAGGGGGGAGGAGGCAGGAGCACTCCCATCTGCATCTGGGCCTGGATGAACCTTCGCATCATCTGGTCCAGATCAGCGTCGGAGAGACTATAGGTAGACCTCGATGAGGCTACCGAGGTAGGCCTTGAGTACCGCCTCGATAGCCTTGAAGGAGGTCGGGTCTCTTCCTCCTCAGGCCCCGGTGAAAAGGATGGGGACCGGAGCAGAGGAGGAGGAGAGCCAGCAGCCATAGAGGCCGGAGAAGCCCGCTTAGCCGGCGGGGCCGAGACGGAGGTCTCGGCCCGCCGCTTATGGGGCTTCTCTCTTCGGTCCTTCTTCCTCGCTTCCCTCTCCTCCAAACCCGTAGAGGGAGTTTGTATCCCGGGAGGAGGGGGGGGGGCAGGTAAGGCAGTAACCACCTAAGCGGTAACTACCAACGGGGCGGAGGCCGAAGCAGAGTCCGGGGGCAAGAGTCCCGCCAAGACCAGCTTCGACCTCCGCTCCTTCAATGCCCTGGGGTTGAACCCTGCACAGATTGAACATCCAGAGGTGAGGTGTTCAAACCCCAAGGCATCGAACCGTGTGGCCATCAGCAGGGGATAGCTTATGGCCACACTCGGAGCATTTTGAGAAAATTGCCTTTGGGGCCTCAGACATACTATCTTTTTTTTTTTTTTTTTTTTTTTTTTTTTTAAGAAAAAAAATAAACTAACACACACACTAAAGGCCCCAAAGAAACACACACTCACACTAGAAACACACACTCACACTAGCTACGCGCCAGAGAGGGGAGGGTACACAAAATTAAGTTAACTTAACTCAAAAATATTATATATAGAAGGGGAACCTAACACTTTCACACAGTTAAAGTATTTTCAAATAAAAATAACCCTTTTAAAGTACTAAAGAAGCCACTTAGCTTATGGAGCTCGAAATCTAGGCTGTCACCATGAACGCTGCAAACTAGATCTGAGGTCATGTAGGGAGAGCAGGGCATTATGGGTGAGGGGAGGAGCTAGGAGCTCGGATCCATAGCTGGATAAACCATGCCGGTTCGGATCCGATATCGGATCCATAACCCACAGGTTGCTGACAAATGAATCTCCTACTTCAGATCTTTAGTTTTGTCCAAGTAGAATCTAAGTTGCCTACGTCCAAAGAATGCAGAATTTTCTCCCCCTTGTTCTGTGGATTTGGATATAAAGTTGGCAAATGAATAGTTTGGTTAAGGGCTACACTGGATACCACCTTAGGCATAAATGTAGGGTTTGTTCTCAGAGAGACCCTGTCTGGATAAAAAATGATAAAGGGTTCCACAGCCATGAGAGCCTGTATCTCTGAAACTAGTCTCGCAGAAGTTATTGCTAGGAGCAGAGCTGTTTTCCAAGACAAGAACTTTATATCCGCAGAAGCAGCTGGCTCAAAAGGAGGTAAGGTGAGTTTTTCCAAAACATAATTGAGGTCCCATGCAGGTATTGGCGTTCTTCTTGGAGGCCTTAAGTTTTTGGCTCCTCTGAGGTACTGCCTTAATAAAGGATGAGAAGAGTGGTGGTTCTGTATTGTAATAAGCCAAAATGGCAGAGGCATGGATTTTAATTGATGAAAAAGATAGGTTGTCCAGCATCTCAGTTACATATTGCAAATTCTGAGGAATATTTGGGACAGCTGTATCAGTTCCTTGAGCTTGGTTCCAAGCACAAAATCTCTTCCATTTCCCAGCATAGGATTTTCTAGTATTAGGCCTTCTGGCTTCTAAAATGACATCCATCACAGCTTTACTGAGAGGTGTGGTTTGTATGGCTACATTATCTGCCATGCTGCCAGGTTTAGGGTCCTGAGTTGGCTGTGCAGAATCTGATTGTTTTGCTGGGACAGTAGATGCGGTATTTGAGGTAAGGTCCAGGCTGGGCATTGGGACAAGTTCCTTAAGCTTGGACACCAGTACTGGTGTGGCCAGTCTGGGGCAATCAGAATCATTTTTGGTTTCGCCTGTCTGACCTTTAGGAGTACCTTGGAGAGGAGAGGCAGTGGAAGAAAGGCATATACTGATAGGTTTGTCCAGTTGAAAGATAAGGCATCCACTTTCCAAGCTTGTCTGTGATAAGTCCTTGTGCAGAATCTTTTAGTTGATTGTTGTGATGGGAGACAAACAGATCTATGTCCGGGCGTCCCCATTTCTTTATCATGCTGAAGACTTGTGGATCCAGGTGCCACTCGTGGGGATCCATGAGGTTTCTGCTTAGTTCGTCTGCCAGAGTATTTTCCTTTCCTGGCAGGAATTGTGCCTGCAGATGAACTTGGTAAGTCAATGCTGTGTCCCATAAAGCCATGGCTAGTCTGCAAAGGGGGTAAGAATGAAAGTCCTCCTGCTTGTTTATGTACCACATGACCGTGGTGTTGTCTGTCTTTATCAGTAGTTGTCCCGGATGAAGTAGGTCCTTGAAGGCTGTCAGGGCATTTTGAACAGCTAGCATCTCTTTTTGATTGATATGTAGATGCTTTTGGTTTGCGGACCAGGTGCCCTGAATGCCTCTTCCTGCCATGTGTGCCCCCCAGGCATAATCTGATGCATCCGCCGTTAGGCTCTGCCTGGCTGGGGGTAGTGAGAATGGCTGTCCCTTGTTTTGGTGACAGGCCTTTGCCCACCATCGAAACCCCTGTTGCAGGCAGGGAATGAGAGTAATCATTGTTTCCAGGCTGTGGCAATGTTGTGTCCAGACACTTTTTAGGTACCATTGAATTTTCCTCATATGCAGTCTTGCATATTGAATTAGTAAGGTGCAGGATGCCATGAAGCCCAAAGCCTGCAGAATTTTTCTTGCAGATAACTGGGCCTTTGTTGCCATTTCCTTGGAATAGGTAGTCAGTTGCCTTTGTTTGTCTGGAGTGAGATAAGCCATCTGGACAGTTGTATTTAAACTTGCATCCAGGAATATTATCTCTTGAGAGGGTACAAGTTTTGATTTCTTTTTGTTGACTGTGTACCCTAGGCATGTTAATAGTCTTTTCACAAACGTCAGATGCTTTAGTAGAATGTCCTTGTTCTCTGCTTGTATGAGGCAGTCGTCCGAGTAAGGATATATTTGTATTCCTCTTTGTCTGCAGTAAGCAATTACTGGTGCCAGGCACTTTGTGAAGACCCTGGGCACAGTAGATAATAAGCCAAAGGGCAGTGCAGAGAATTGGTAATGCTTTGAGCAAGCCTTGAATCTGAGGTATCTTCTGCATGATTGTGTGATTGGGACATGCAGGTATGCCTCTTTTAGGTCTAAAGTCACGAGCCAAGCTTTGCTGCCCAACATGGGCAGAAGCTGCCGCAAAGGTCAACATCTTGAATTTTGGTATATCCAGGTAAGTGTTTAGAATAGATAGGTCCAGTATTGGGCTCCATGCTTTGTCCTTTCTGGGTACCAAGAACAGTCTTGAGTAAAATCCCTGTCCCTGCTCTTGCTGTGGCACTTGTTGAATAGCTCTCATGTCCATGAGAGCTGTGACTTGTTTTTGAGCCTCTGCCCATTGATTTTTTTTGGCAGGTCTGGTCAACCGTTTGCCCTTGGCAGGGTATGGAAGTGAAACTTATAGCCTTGTGACACTATGTTTAGAGCCCATTTGTCCTTGGTTATAATGTGCCAATTTTGAGAAAAAAGTGCTAGTTTTCCCCCTAAGGGTGCTGCCAGAAGATAAGTGCTTGGTGCAGGCAGGGGGAAGTCAAAGGAACTGTTTCCTGTATGGTTGTGATTTGTCTTCTCCACATTTGGAGGTAGAAGCACCCCATTGCTTAGACCTGTAGGAACCTTGCGGCTTTGATCTGCCTCTAGTGCGTCTGGATCTGCCCCTTTGAGGTTTGTCTGAGACTGATAAGGACCAATTCTTTGTAAGCCAGTGTCTGCTAAATCTAGGTGGCTGTACCTATAAGAAATCATTGACTGTTTACATAGATTTAGCTTTGTCCTCCATTTTCTTTAACACTCTTCTGCCTTAACACCAAACAAGGTATCATGTTGTAATGGAGCGTCTAATAATTTGGCTTTAACATGATCAGGCAGATTTTGTTCCTTTAACCAAGCATGCCTCCTGATGACAGAACCTGTAACAGCGGCACTGCAGGAGGCCTCCAGAGAATCAAAACCACATAGCAAAGTACGCTTTCCAACTTGTTCAGTTGCATGCAATAAATCCTGCATTTCTTTGTTTTCTGCACATTCAGAATTTACCATCATTTTCTGTTTAAGCAGTGTCATGATATATTGCTGATATTTGAGCATATGAAACTGGAAATTTAAGGCCCTTATAGCTAAGGTAGCAGATGTGTAAATCTTTTTTCCCCCATCTATCCAGTGCCCTAGAATCCCTGTCAGAGGTGGTAGGGTTTTTTGCAGTGGGAGCCTTGACCCCTTTGGGACCCTGAGAAATAGTTTCTGGGTCTGTAGTATGGTTTTTGAAAAGAAATTTATGAGAGTCGGGGAACCCTGTAGTATCTGTCCGGCTTAACAGGAGCTGGAGGAAAGGAGTCAGGGGTCAGACTAGACTCTGAGAACACATCATCTACAATGTCTAACACAGGTGGAATAGCTAGAGGCCTGTGTTTGAGGTAGTAAAAGGAAGTCTCTGAGCCTCTTAGATTCTGAAAAATCTTGGCTCTCCCAGTGGAAGTGAGGAATCATTGTTTCCAGACTGTGTGAATGTTGACTCCATAAACCTTTTTAGGTACCACTGAAGTTTCCTCATATGCAGTCTTGCACATGGAATTAGTAGGATGCAGGATGCCATGAAGCCCAGAGCCTGCAGAATTTGTCTTGCAGAAGACTGGGTTTTTGTTGCCATCAGTTTGAAGTAAGTAGTCAGTTGCCTTTGTTTGTCTGGCATGAGGTAAGTCATCTGGGCAGTTGTATTCAAGCTTGCACCCAGGAATGTTATCTTTTGAGAGGGTACCAGTTGTGATTTATTTTCATTTATTGTGTACCCTAGGCATGTTAGAAGCCTTTTCACAAATGCCGGGTGTCGTAGAAGAGTGTCCTTGTTCTCTGCTTGAATGAGACAGTCGTCCAAGTAAGGATATATTTGAATACTTCTTTGTCTGCAAAATGCAATTACTGGTGCCAGGTACTTTGTAAAGACACTGGGCACAGTAGATAAGCCAAAGGGCTGTGCAGAGAATTGGTAATGCATTAAGTCAACCTTGAATCTGAGGTATCTTCTGCACGACTGTCTTATTGGGACATGCAGGTATGCCTCTTTTAGGTCGAGAGTCACCAGCCAAGCATTCTTGCCCAGCATGGGCAGAAGCTGTTGCAAAGTGAGCATTTTGAATTTTGGAATGTCCAAGTATGTGTTCAAAATCGATAAATCCAGTACTGGCCGCCAGGCTTTGTCCTTTCTGGGTACCAAGAACAGTCTTGAGTAAAAACCTTGTCCTTTTTCTGGTAGTGTCTGAATGGCCCCCATATCCATGGGGGGTGTAACCTGTTTCCGTGCCTCTGCCCATTGTTTTTTTGGCAGATCTGGCCAACCATTTGTCATTGGCAGTGTGTGTGGAAATGGAATCTGTATCCTTGTGATACGATGTTTAGTACCCACTTGTCCTGGGTTATTAACTGCCAATTTTAAGCAAAAAGTGCTAATGTTTCCCCTATGGGTACTGCCAGTAGATAAGTGCTTGGTGTAGGCAGAGGGAAGTCATTGGGTTTGCTTTCTGTAGGTTTGCGCTTTATCTCCTCCAGATTTGGAGGTGGATGCGCCCCATTGCTTTGACCTGTACGAGTCTTGAGTCTGGTACCTGGAACCCTTAGGGTGCCTGGATTTCCCCTTTGAGCTCTGTCTGACACAGGAAAGGACCAATTTTTTGTAGGCCAGTGTTTACTGAATCTATGTGGCTGTACTTGTAAGAAATATTTAACAGTTTGCATGGACTTAGCTTTGTCTTCCATTTTCTTTAAAACCTCTTCTGCCTTAATACCAAACAGAGAATCATGCTGCAAAGGTGCATCTAGCAATTTAGCTTTAACATGATCAGGCAAATTTTGTTCCTTTAACCAGGCATGCCTCCTAATCACAGATCCAGTAACTGCGGCCCTGCAGGAGGCCTCTAAAGAATCAAAACCACATTGCAAAGTATGTTTTCCAAGTTGTTCAGCTGCATGCAATAATTCCTGCAATTCCTTATTTTCTGCACATTCTGAAATCAACATAATTTTCTGTTTCAGCAATCCCATAACATGTTGTTGGTACTTAAGCATATGAAATTGACAGTTTAAGGCCCTGATTGCCAAGGTTGCAGATGTTTTAACCTTTTTTCCCCATCTGTCCAGTGCCCTTGAATCTCTGTCGGAGGGGGTAGAGTTCTTTGCTGTTGAGGCCTTAACTCCCTTTGGACCGTGTGAAATAGTTTCAGGATCAGCAGCAGGGTTTCTAAATAAAAATTTATGAGAGTCAGTGACCCTGTAATATCTGTCAGGCTTACTGAGAGCAGGAGGTAAGGAGTCAGGGGTCAGGCTTGACTCCGAAAACACATCATCCACAATGTCTAAAACAGGGGGAATGGCTAAAGGCTTGTGCTGAGGGAGAAGGAAATCCCCGAGCCTCTTTTTTGATTCTGAAAAGTCTCGACTCTCCCAGTGAAAATGCTCCCTCAAAGTATGCAAGGTTTCTCCAAATGAATAATCCTCCGGAGGAGATGCAGATGGAATAGACTCCTCAGCATCAGAATCCTCATAGGGAGGTAAAGATAATTCCTGATCAGAAGAGGAATCAGAAGAAATAGAAACCTGATCGGAGGATTCATAGTCAGTGTCTTGCCTAGGCCTCTTATCTGGGGGGGATGGGTACCCCTGATCAAGGTAATAAGGTCTTCAGCCATTTTGATCATCTGTTTTTTAGGCATAGAGGCCTGTGCATGTGGCTCAGGCGTGTTTTTTTTTAGTTTTAGAAGAGGTCTTTGCCTTTGGTTTTGCAGCTTTCGTCGGTTTGATATATAAATGTTGAGGTCTGAATACACCCTCAGAAGCCAGTGCCTGCTCAGAGGCTCCGGACCCATCAGAGGGAAATACATCCGTTGGTCCAATACCTTGAGTAACTTGCGGCATTCCGGACTCTACATGGGTGTTGGTAGAGGCCTGTGACTCGAAGGTAGCAGGTATCAGGGGCTGCAAAAGCACCTCACTGAGTACCGGCGAACCGGCGACTGGCTTAGGAGAAACTTCGTCGTCAGTTTTGGATCTTGACTGCCTTTCCATGTCCTTTTCTTTGCATTTTTTATGTACTCCGGTAGTCGGATTGCTATCAGACGACATTTCTGGGTAGTTAAATCTGTTTCCAAAATACTTAGATGCAAAAATATACCGACGATTAATAGTGCGTTGGTTAAATCTAGCACATAACCGACAGACACGTTGTGATCAGGGCCTAGGCAAGGAATACAGTATAAATGGAAATCCTTATGAGGTATTTGCTTCCCACAAGTAATACAATTATTAACTTTTTCGGACATTGGTAAAAAGCAAGAAAAAAGTTTCCCCAACGGGGTACTTAGCTTTAGTGAAGACTTCGGTTCTGAAACTCAAACTCGAATATTTCAGTAGTCGGCTGACCGGCACTTGCGAAATGCTTCTGCTGGCACCGCAGCAAGAAAGACTAAAGAAAATGGCGTCGGCTGCATGTTTTATACCCCTGATGTCATGGAAGAGAAGACAGCAACTGACACAGGACCCAAGACTTTGGAATTCAGGCCGACTGAGGGCAACCTGCCAGCAGATTACCCAAATGTAATGACTGCAACAGTGAAACAAGAAGAACATCTTAACATGTGACAGTCTCTTTTCTCATGTTAGGATGAGGAGAGCGGGGTTGTAGGTTCTTTACCCAGGTCTACAGAAGTCAAAATATTTTCAGCCTTCGTAAATAGCTGCCATCTTCATCATTCACTGCGACCCTTGTTATGCTGGGCTGCTGATAAGGCTAATCTTATAGAGCAGAAAACATTGATACCATATGCAGCTGGGCTGGCTAGACTTCTGCTGAAGGGTCCACGGCCAAAAATAATTTGGATAAAACTCAGCAGATGCACCTAGTTTTCTCCAGCATCATGAGTCTGTGTCTTCTGTCAATGATCAAGTGATGGCTGATTTACATTCTGTTTTAACTCAGTGAGCACTGTATGCTTGTTTATTAAAATCAAGCCTCCAAGTAAGATCAGCAGACGCAGCTGCTAAATGGATATTTCATTGAACGTCAGTCAAGAAACTGCAGACAAATCAAGACACTGCGGCAAAGAGGGGATGAAGTTTTGACAAGGAATCAGATGACCCAAGTTCAACAAACAGTTCTGGTGCTGGAAGAGTAGGACAGAATAGACTGTACCTTACTCCGGCACACCACGAGGAAAGAGGAAAATGGTGGTCCTGGTTGGGCAAATTGCTTTTGTGCAATTTGGAGGCTTGCATGACAATAATGGCCATGGGCTATGGAATGTGGATACTGCATTTCAAGATGATGATGGTAGCATTTGCAGGCGTGTGTGTGAGAACATGCAAACACAATAGTGCAAAAAAAAAAATGACCTCCCATTATGATGGAGGCGTTTATGCCAGCCAACAAGGAGTCAGGTTAGGGACTTGACCACAAAATCCCAGAAGCCTGCTTGTATGACATCTACAGTGGAAGGGGAGGCTGTCTGCCCCCATACAAGGTGGAAGCAGCATTATATAAAAGGAGAAGACATAAAAAAATTCAAGTGTAAATCTGCAGTAAAACACTGCTTACATCTCAGGAAGTTCACTAGATTTACTTGGCTTAAAGGAAATAAACTGAACATCACAGGCAAAAAGACTACAGCTCAAAAGAAAGGCAACCATCAACACTTTCCCAGCTTAAATCTACATGATGCTGAGGAACTGAAGGGTGTCCAGAGTGCCATCCCTTGCTTTGCAATTTTAATTTTTTACTGCATTTAATTTAAGCAAGGTATACACAGTTCCGGTTTCTTTACTGTCTGATGCACTTTTCTCAAGTGTCTTATATTTGGTACTGTTTGCATTTTCTTACATAAAAAGCTAACAAGAAAAATGTCGGTTTTGAATAACAGTAAATCTATGGATTATGCACAGAGATCATAGAAAAGCTGAACCGGAAGTCTCCAACTGCACAACTCTGTTTTTACTGAAATACATTACCCTTCTTTAAGGTGCACCTATACTACTGGTTCCTTTAATCTGGTAAGTAAACAAAGCATAATGGCTTTGAGCGGTAGCCCTGCAATAAAACTTTCTGCCGAAATGACATGAAGTTCCAGCAACGTATAACCAAAAAATTAATGTAAATTATGCCACAGAACAATAACAATCAACTAACCCTAATATGAAAGCTACCATTTGAGAAGGAAGCAAACAAAGTGGTCAGGACATTAAGGCTACAAAGACATCCAAGCATGTTAATCAATACATTAACCATATGAAATGCTTGTTAAATATTTACTACTTATATTTAACTTTTATTTCTTTAATTAACATTCATACTCCAATAAATCAGGTTCATGGGTTGGTACTAGGCTATCGGCCCTAGGGCCTATACAAACCTAGCTAACAATTCCCTGGCTATTTCTTCCCACACTATTTACATTTTATTATTTCTTCCCACACTATTTGGATTCCAATTTTGAGTGATTTCCTCTTTTTGAGGGTGCAGCAGCCTCTATGTATGCCTATAAAAGATCAATATTTACAGCAGATGCACGCATGTGCAGCCTAAGGTCTGAGATTGTGTGCAATACTGCTGGAAAGGAGAATTTTATTTAAAAGGGGCAACAGAAGTAAGAAAACTGCAGACCATAAAGTACACTGTCCAACAGGATGGACCAGATCAGACATGGGAGAAGTATGCTTCTCTATGAAAATATCAAACTCAAACATTAATGCCATTCTAAGACTTGCATGGTAGAAATTTCTCATGGTTAGTATTTAAAATGTACATTCTCAAAGTCATGAGATCACACACAAAAAAACACCACCAGGGGACAAGATGCCATGAACTTCATCCAGAATAAATTCCAGTTAACAGTACGCAGCATCAACTTAGCAGCTGAAATGCCATGAGAATAAAAAGTCTAAAGGCACAGTGTAAACAGAGCAACTCCATCATAGTGTAATCTGACTTACAACTAAGTGTAATCGATGGAGTCACCCTCGGGAATTAACGTTCAAGGAAAAGTTTAATTTATGTAACATCTCCTCACTTACACAAATATGCACAACAGCCAGAATAGTAGAAACATTGTTTTCAGTTTCAGCAGGTCTGCATGAGCAAAATTTCAGGTCACAAGCAGACTTCACTAAATTCTTCACTTGTTTAGTGGGTCCAAATAGCACTAAGTGAAAACAGGACTATTTCTCAGCCCTTTTGTTGGAAGCACTTTTTTTTCCCCATCAGGTGCCATTTGCAGTCTGATGTCATTGTTGAACCTTCTTGTATAGGAAAGTGAAAGTGTCCTCGTCAGACATGGGGTCAATGATGGAATCAAACTTGGTGATGACCATGGCAGCTGTATAATGTTTAAATGTTCTAGCAAACAATGGGAGAACTATTTCTCAGTCCTCTTTTTGGCAGCATTTTTTCCTTTCCAGTTGTGTTTACGGTCCCTGTGTGTATGCAGTTTAATATCAACCTCTGGGACTCTGGATGTGTTCTTCTGCAAAAAGGTAACATGCTCAGAGATGGGATCAATAATGCAGCCAAGCTTGGTGATGACCTTGGGAGCTGTAAGTTTCTGCACAGCTCGTTGTGTGTTCCAGGTGTTACCAATTGGAGCTTGAAGGCTTCTCTCAAACTGCTGACGGCTTTCAAATGGAAAAGGCAGTTCACTCACCTATAATACAAACAAGGCCAACATGTAATTTGTTGAGAGTACTTAAAGACAATGTACAGAATACAATGCATTTCATTGCCAATGTTTTTTGCTTTTCACTGACTTACCACAGTAATAATAATTTGCAGTGGAATACGTGTGCTAATGTTTTGCACAATAAGTATAATATTTAATTTTGAGTTTAGACCTGGTAAGCTGTTTTGTGCATATATAAATGGGGAGAGAGATTTGGCTATGCGTACACATGTTGAGATGAGAAAGAAGAAAAAAAAAATCAGCAGCCATAGACTGCACCCTTGTTTGGCTTAAAACGATTAATGGAGGTACTAGTGATTTGAGTTCTTCACTAAGAAATGCAGCACTGCAGTGGTTTACATGGGCCCACTGGAATGTCTGAGAGAGAGAGAGTCAAGCACAGCACTTGCCATACAATTAACATGACAAATACAAAGCAGACAACATCAACACCAAGACATGCAAAAAAGAAGTCATGTACTTATCATAATGTTCCATGGGTGTTGTCCGTCTTCACCTTTATTCTCACTGATGGGGGCAAAGAAGTTGTTGCATTTGGCATTGGTGGGCGATACAAAGAGATCGCAGAAGGCTGGCCCCATTTTCGGAAGATGTCTTCTGCAACTTTCTGACTGAGACACCACTCGTGCAGCCAAAAAATGGCTCTGCTCAATTTGTCTGCAATTACGTTGGATTTCCCCAGGATACGCCTTGCTATCAGAAAGTATTTGGAAGCTGTTGCCCATTCCCAGACCCTCAGGGCTTCTCAACAAAGGGGGTTATGATCTGCTCCCCACTGTTTATGTACTAGACCACAGACATGTTGTCCAACTGAATTGGTATTGTTCCTAGATGGAGGGTGTCTTGAAATGCTTGCAACGACAAAAGCACTGCCCTCATTTCTAGGATGTTTATGTGCAGATGAGCCTTCCTGAGAATGCCCCACCCACATTTGGGAAGTGTCAGTGGTCACCGTGGCTTTGGGCTGAGGGGGAATAATGTGATGGCCTTGAGATACCAGAGGAGAGTAAATCCACCACTGGAGATCCTTTTTGCATGAACTGGTTATTCTGATCTTGTGCATTATAGCAAGTTCTAGAACTGACCATTGTGTTTAAAGTAACCACTGAAGTATCCTCATGTAGGGACGAGCTAGAGGAATGAGAACATTTGAAGCAGCTATTTTTCCCAGTACCTGGAAAACTAGCTTGGTGGAAGCTTGTTTATTTCTGATAAACAGTCTTACATAATGGCGAAGATCATTTTGCTTTATTGTGGTTATGTTTATCTCTGCTCCTATGAAGACCAAGCTCTGACATGGCTCTAGAGCAGATATTTCATAATTTATGGAAATACCTAGGGAGGAACAGAGTTGTAAAGTATATTCCCTGGCTTGTTGTAGAAGATATCTGGCTGGGGTGGTTATGACCCAGTCGTCCAGGTACAGAAACACCCAGGAATCCTATGCATCTCAGGTGAGCCGCCACTACTGCTATGCATTTGGTGAACACTCTGAGGGCAGTAGGGAGACCAAAGGGCAGAGCGTGAAAAGTACAGTTGTGTACACTGACCATAAATGTAGATGTTTGAGTGTATTCACTGTTGCAGTCATCACACTTTGGTTATCTTGCTGCAGGCAGCCCACAGTCGGCCTGAATTCCAGAGACTTAGTATATCTGTGTCGGTTGCTGTCAATTCAGGACTGATGTCAGGTCGTCAGGGGTATACAAACAGGCAGCCGATGCCATTACACATGTTTTTCTTGCCCCAAATGTCAGGAGCCCCCCAAATAGGGAGCTAAGTTATGGTGGGATAAACACCACCAGTAAAAAGTAAATACTAATAGCCCTGTAAGGGGTGAGTAATAGACACAGAGAGGAGAGAGAGACAGAGCGAGAGACAAGGGGGCTGGAGGGTGGGAAACCAGGACTGCAACAGTGAATACACTCGAACATCTACATTTATGGTGAGCATACTCAAATGTACTATGTTCTTAGTGTTTCACTGTTGCAGTCATCATACTTGGGTTGATTCCCAAAGCTGAAGAAAGGGTGGAGGCAGTCAAGAAGAGTTGGGGCTGGCTAGTATGCCCTGCAGGACTGCTGTTGCAAAACCTGCCCTGGAGTTGGAAAAGATAGGCAGATGGTAATGCTTGGTGAAGGTGTGTACAGAACTCCAGGTAGCAGCTTCCAGAATGTCCCTAGTAGGGACTCCCCTGAGGAATGCTGTAGAGGTAGAAGTTGCCCTAGTGGAATGTGATCTGACCCCATGAGGGGTTTGTTTCCCATGGTGTTTGTAGTAGAAATGGATAGTGTGCTATCTATTTGGAAATTGTTTTGAAATGGCCTTGCCCTCTGCCCCAGGTGCAAAACTGACTAGTAACTGGTCAGATTTCCTGAAGGGCTTAGTCCTAAGGGAGACCCTGTCAGCATGAAAAATAATGAAGGGTTCCACAGCCATAAGTACTTGTAACTCAGACACTCTTCTAGCTGAAGTGATGGCCAGAAGCAAGGCTGTTTTCCAAGAGAGGAGTTTTAACCCTGCAGGCTCAAAAGGGGGGGGGGGGGAGTTTTTCCAGTACAAAGGTAAGGTCCCAAGCAGGGGTGGGTGCTCTCCTTGGTGGCCTTAAGTTGCTTGTCCCTCTCAGGAACTGTTTGATGAGAGGGTGAGAGAAGAGAGGTGGCTCAGTGTTGTAATGAGCCAAGATGGCAGAGACATGGATCTTAATGGAGGAGAAGAATAGGCCTCTGTGGAGTAGATCTGCTAGGTAATCCAGGATTAGAGGTAAAGAGGGCAGTGCTGTGTCCTCTCCTTTATACTGAATCCAGGTACAATACCTTTTCCACTTATCAGCATAGGATTTCCTTGTACTGGGTCTTCTGGCTTCAAGAATGACGCCCAGCACTTGCTTGCTTAGGCTGGTCACTGGTGGAGAATTCAAAGAATAAGCCCAGCTGCAAAATTCAGGGTTTGCAGTTGCGAATGCAAGATCTGTCCCCCCTGCTGAGTGAGAAGATGCAGAGGGGGGAATGCATAAATTGAGAGGTTTACCCACTGGAAGTACAAGGCATCCACTTTCCAAGCAATGTTGTGAGGTGTCCTGGTGCAGAATTTGCTGAGCTGATGATTGCAGGGACAGGCAAAGAGATCCACCTCTGGGGGTCCCCCATTTCTGAATCAGAAGGTTGAAGGTGCTGGGCTCTAATTGCCACTCGTGTGGGTCTAGGAGATTTCTGCTTAAGTCGTCTGCCAGTGAGTTTAGTTTGCCTGGCAGGAATTGAGCTTGCAAATGGACCTGCATTTCCAAGTCTGTTTTCCACAGGGCTATGGCTAGCCTGCAGAGTGGGTACGAGTGGGTTCCCCCCTGCTTGTTTATGTACCACATAACTGTGGTGATGTCTGTTTTTATTATCAGGTGTCCTGGTGACAGTAGGGATCTGAAAGCTGTCAGAGCGTGTTGCACAGCTAGCATCTCTTTCTGGCTGATGCGCAGATGAAATTGACTTGGGGTCCAGTGGCCCTGAATGCACTTGCCGTCCATGTGTGCCCCCCCAGGCATAGTCTGATGAGTCTGTGGTTATGGTCCGGGCAGCGTGAGGTACAAGTAAAGGGCAGTCCCTTGTTGTGGTTGCATGCTGCTGCCCACCAAAGAAACTCTGTCCTTAGACAGGGTAGGATAGGAATGATGGTCTCCAGGTCCTGAGAATGTTGGCACCAAAGACTTTTTAAGTACCACTGAAGTTTCCTCATACGCAGTCTGGCATATGGAATTAGTAGGATGCAGGAGGCCATGAACCCTAGTGCCTGAAGGATTGTCCTTGCAGACAGCTGGGTTCTGGTGACCATTTGAGTAAAATAGTCTGACAGATCAGCTTGTTTCTCCTGGAGTGAGGAATGCCATCTGGGATGCTGTGTCCAAGCTTGCTCCCAAGAATACAACCTTCTGACTGGGGACTAGTTTTGATTTCTTTTCGTTGATGGTGTACCCCAGGGAGGTTAGAAGGTTTTTCTTTTTACAAAAGTCAGGTGCTGCAATAGCAATTCCTGACTCTGTGCCTGAATCAGGCAGTCATTCAAGTACGGGTAAATTTGAATATTTCTCTGTCAGCAGTAAGCAATGGCTGGAGCCAGGCATTTTGTGAATACTCTGGGAGCAGTGGATAAGCCAAAGGGAAGTGCAAAGAACTGATAATACATAGATCCTGCCCTGAAGCGAAGACATTTCCTGCAGGACTCCCTTATAGTGATGTGCAGATAGGCTTCTTTTAAGTCTAGGGTGACTAACCAGGCATCTTTGGCTAGCATAGGTAGAAGCTGATGCAGGGTGAGCATTTTGAAATTTGGTACCACCAGGAAGGTATTGAGAATTGAAAGATCTAGGATTGGGTGCCAAGTGCCCTGTTTCCTGGGTACCAGGAAAAGTCTGGAATAGAATCCTTGATCTATCTGTTCCGCAGGAACAGGTTGAATTGCCCTTATACAGAGCAGGGATAGAACTTAGTTTTGTGCCTCTGCCCAGTGGTTTGGAGGAAGGTCTGGGAACCCTTTTGGAGTTGGCAGTGAGTGGAATTAGAATTTGTAGCCCTGGGATGCAATGTTGAGGACCCATCGGTCTTTGGTGATAGTCATCCAGTTTTTTGCATGAAGGGCAAGTTTTCCTCCTGGGGGCACAAGCGGCTGGGCAGAGGTGGGGAGTAGAGGAGAAAGTCATTGTGAGGTCTTACTGTAGGGAGGTGGCTTAGCACACTCTGATTTGGGAGTGGGGGCACTCCATTTCTTGGATCTCTGCATGCCCTGAGACTGTAGTCTGGGTGGTCTGTTTCCCCTGGGTCTAGTTTGAGATGGCCTGGAGAGGGCTGGAAAGGACCAGTGTTTTGAGGGGCAATGCCTACAGAATCTAGGAGGCTGCATTTTCTAAGAATTTCTTTCACTGTCTGCATAGATTTAGCTTTTTCTTCCATCGTTTTAAGAACCTCTTTTGCTTTGGTGCCAAACAGATTATCCTTGTTCAAAAGAGCATCTAATAACTTTGATTTGACATGGTCTGGCAAGTTCTGCTCCTTAAGCCAAGCATGTTTTCTCAGTACAGAACCAGTGACTAGTGCCCTGCAAGATGCTTCTAGGGCGTCAAAGTCACAGTGCAATGTACGCTTGCTGACATGGCTTGCAGAATGCACAAGTTCCTGCAATTCTTTATTTTCTGCACAGTCTGTAAAGGTAGCTATTTTTTGCTTAATAAGTTCCATAATATGTTGCTGATACTTCAGCATGTGAAACTGGCAATTCAAGGCCCTAATGGCGACAGTTACAGAAGTATATCTGTCCAAAGGTCTGGAATCCCTGTCCAAAGGTCTGGTATCCCTGCCCAAAGGGGTGGGATTCTTAGCTGTAGTTGCCTTGATACCTTTAGGTCCCTGGGAAATGATCTCTGGGTCAGCAGTAGGATTTTTGAAAAGGAATTTATGAGAGTCAGGTACTCTGTAGTACCGGTCTGGTTTCCTAGAAGCAGGTGGTAAAGTATCAGGAGTAAAGCTGGATTCAATAAAAACATCATCAACAACTTCCAGGACTGAGGGAACTGCTAAAGGCTTATGTTGTGGCAAGTCTAGAAATTCTGAGTCTCTTTTTGGACTGAGGATAGTCTTGGCATTCCCAATAGAAATGCTCTCAAGGCATGTAAGGTTTCACCAAAAGAAAAATCCTCTGGAGGAGAGGCAGAGGGAATGGATTCCTCTGCATCTGAATTCTCATAAGCAGATAAGGGCATGTCTTCATAGTCAGAAAAGTACAGCTGTGTACACCTACCATAAATGTAGATGTTCGAGTGTCTTCACTATTGCAGTCATGACTGTAGGGTACTCCCCTGCTGGCAGGCAGTCCTCAGTCGGCCAGAATCCCAAAGTCTGGGTCTGGCGTCGGCTGTTCAACCATGCTCCCTGACGTCAGAGCGCCAGGAGTACAAAGCTGACAGCCGACGCCATCTTCTCCAGTTTTTCCTGCCCCAGATGTCAGGAGTCTCAAAATGAAAAAGGTCCCATATCCTTTGCAAATACACCTCAGAAGAATGGTGAAAAAAGGAACCACACAAAAGTAAAAACAAGAGGGGATAGGAGGGAGGAAGCAGACTGCAACAGTGAAGACACTCGAACATCTACATTTATGGTAGGTGTACACAACTGTACTATGTTCATCGTGTTTCACTGTTGCAGTCATGACTGTAGGGTAGAATACCAAAGCTGAAAGAAAGGGAGGTGGTCATAAAGAAGAAGGGGTGGCTAAAAGGCCCTGCAAGACTGCAGAGGCAAAGCCTGCCCTAGACTTAGAGTAGAGAGGTAGATTGTAGTGCTTAGAAAAAGTATGCACTGAACTCCAAGTTGCAGCCTCCAAAATGTCCTTGGTAGGAACTCCCCTGAGAAAAGCCGCAGAAGTGGCAGCAGCTCTGGTGGAATGAGTCCGTATACTCCCTGGGATTTGCTTTCCATGGTGAGAATAACAAAATCTGATTCCATGAGCAATCCATTTAGAAATGGTCTGTTTAGAAATGGCTTTACCTTGGGAACTTGAAGCATAAGAAACGAACAATTGCTCCAATTTCCTGATGTCCTTGGTTCTGTCCAGGTAAAAACGTAGTTGTCTGTGTACATCCAAGGAATGTAAGATTCTTTCCCCTTTATTTTGAGGAGTGGGGAAAAAGGTAGGCAAGTGGATAGTCTGATTTAAAGCCACTTTGGAAACCATCTTAGGCATGAAGGTAGGATTAGTCCTCAAAGACACTCTGTCTTGATGAAAAATAATATAAGGCTCCACAGCCATAAGAGCTTCTAACTCTGAAACTCTCCTGGCAGAGGTTAGGGCTAACAGAATAGCTGTCTTCCAAGATAAAAACTTGATGTCAGAAGAGGCGGCAGGCTCAAAAGGAGGCAAGGTCAGTTTTTCCAAAACATAGTTGAGATCCCAAGCAGGAATGGGAGGAGATCTAGGAGGTCTTAAGTTCTTAGCTCCCCTGAGAAACTGTCTCATGAGCTGATGGGAAAAGATTGGAGGGTCTGTGTTATAATGAGCAGAAATAGCAGAGGCATGAATCTTAATGGAAGAGAAAGAGAGGCCCTTATGTAAGAGATCTGTCAAGTAAAGTAAAATTAAAGGAATGTTCGGAAGAAGAGGATCAGAATCCTGAGCCTGCATCCAGGAACAAAATCTTTTCCATTTTCCTGCATAAGATTTTCTAGTACTAAGACGTCTGGCTTCCAAAATGACATCCATAATCTGCTTGGGTAGGAAAGAAGACATCAAAGGCCCTGGATTAACCAGGCCGCCAGGCTGAGAGTTCTGACATGAGAGTGTAGAACCTGACCCTGATGTTGAGACAGAAGGTTCGGAGACTGAGGTAAAACCCAAGGGGGCTCCAGACATAGTTTTTTTTAGAGTTGGGTACCAAAACTGTCGTGGCCAATTTGGGGCCAGCAAGATTATCATCTTGGGCTTGTCCTGTTTTATCTTCAATAATACCCATGGAAGAGGAGGAAGAGGCGGAAAGGCATATCCCGAAAGGTTCCTCCAACTGAATGATAGGGCATCCACTTTCCAAGCTTCTTTGTGGAAAGTCCTGGTGCAAAAATTCTGTAGTTGATGATTGAGGTGGGATGCAAAGAGGTCTATGTGAGGACATCCCCAGAATATTTTGGTGTCCAGCATCCATTCGCATGAATTCGAAAGGTTTCTGCTCAGACTGTCTGCCAGGAAGTTTAGCTTCCCTGGTAGAAACTGAGCCTGAAGGTCCAGATTGCAAGCTAGAGCTGTGTTCCATAGATCCATGGCTAGTCTGCAAAGGGGGTAGGAATGAGATCCCCCTTGCTTGTTTATGTACCACATAACTGTGGTGTTGTCTGTCCGTATTAGTCGTTGTCCTGGATGTAAAAGATTCCTGAAGGTCAGTAGAGCTTCCTGGATGGCTAACATTTCCTTTAAATTGATATGCAGGTGCTTCTGATCCCTTGTCCAAAGGCCCTGCAGACAGCTGCCCTGAAAATGGGCTCCCCAGGCATAATCCGAGGCATCCGTGGTTAGAATCTGAGTGGCAGGAGGCAGACAGAAGGGCTTTCCTTTGTTTAGAGTACATGCCCTGGACCACCAAAGAAATTCCTTTTGAAGGCAAGGAAGGACGGAGATCAGTATGTCTAAACTGTGGCAATGCTGAGACCATACACTTTTTAGGTACCACTGTATTTTCCTCATGTGTAGTCTTGCATATGGTACGAGAAGGACGCAGGAGGCCATGTAACCCAGAGCCTGCAGGAATTTCCTTGCAGATAGCTGAGTTAAGGTTGCCAAGGTTTTGAAAGTTGAAGCCAGCTGTAACTGTTTTTCGGATGTTAGAAATGCCATCTGGGTTGTGGTGTTTAGAAGAGCACCCAGAAAAGTTATCTGTTGTGAGGGTGTCAAATTTGACTTTTTTATGTTTAAAGCCCTGATGGACAAGGTAGCAGAAGTGTACACTTTTTTGCCCCATCTTTCCAAAGATCTAGAGTCCTTTTCAGTGGGAATGGGATTTTTGGCAGAAGCGGCCTTAACTCCCTTAGGGCCCTGAGAAATGGTTTCAGGGTCAGCAGAAGGGTTCTTGTATAAAAACTGGTGTGAATCAGGAACCCTGTAATATCTATCCGGCTTGACAGGAGCAGGAGGAAAAGAATCAGGGGTTAAATTAGCCTCCAAAAAAGCATCATCCACAATATCCTAAACAGGAGGAATAGCCAGGGGTCTATATGTTGGGGGAGAAGAAGAAAATCCCTTAGTCTTGTCTTAGATTCTGAATACTTCTGTCCTTCCCAGTGGAAATGTTCCCTCATTTCATGCAAAGTTTCCCCAAAAGAGAAATCCTCAGGGGGAGAAGCTGAGGGAACAGATTCCTCAGCATCATAATACTCATAAGGAGGAAAAGAATATTCCTGGTCAGAAGAGGAAACTGAAGAAACAGAAGCCTGATCAGAGGAATCATAATAAACATCTTGCCTTGGCCTTTTATCTGGAGGGGGATGTGAACCCCTAATCATAGTAAGTAAATCCTCCGCCATCTTGAGTAACTGTTTCTGTGACTTGGGAGCCGGTTCAGAAGAGGCCTGTGTTGCAGTCTTTGATTTAGAAGGAGTCTTTGCCTTTGTCTTTGCCTTTATTATAAGCTGAGTAGACCTGAAAACCCCTTCGGAAGCCGGTACCTGCACAGCGGCTCAGGACCCATCCGAAGGAGCATTGTCCGAAGGTCCTGCAATAGAGATATTTAAAGGCCTTGTTGGCTCCTCATGAGAGTCCGTTTCGGCCATCGGTTCTGAAATGGCCGACGACAGGGGCTGCAAAAGCGCCTCACTGATGACGGCCGAACCTGAAGCTGGCTCCGCTTGTGCACTATCATCAGATTTGGACCTCAGAGGCCTGTCTTTATCCTTGCGACGTTTGTGAACTCCGGTAGCTGGAACTGTATCAGACGACATTTTAGAGTTAAAGCGCCTACCGAAGTAATGAAAAGCAAAATCGTACCTTCGTTTAATTGTACGTTGATTGAATCTAGCACAAAACCGACAACTAGCTACGTCGTGGTCAGGGCCTAAGCAAGGAATACAGTAAGAATGAAAATCCTTATGAGGTATTTGCTTCCCACATGAAATGCAATTATTAACTTTTTCTGACATCGGACTGGAGCAAGAAAAAGTTTCCTCAACGGGGTACTTAGCTTTGAGTGGAGAAGAAAGTCTTCGGACTAAAGTTTATCAGAAAAAATCGTCAGGAATCAGCCGACCGGCACTTGCGAACTGCTATCACCGCACTGTAATAAAGACTGGAGAAGATGGCGTCGGCTGTCAGCTTTGTACTCCTGGTGCTCTGACGTCAGGGAGCATGGTTGAACAGCTGATGCCGGACCCAGACTTTGGGATTCTGGCCGACCGAGGACTGCCCGCCGACAGGGGAGAACCCTACAGTCATGACTGCAACAGTGAAACACGATGAACATCCTCAGAGTCATCGGACTCTTGGTCTGTTGAAGCTGCTGGGGACTGATCTCTTTTTCTCTTAGCAGGGGAAGGCTGACTTCTCCTAATCAGCATAATAAGGTATTCTGCCATTCTAAGCATTTTAAGTTGTGGCAAGGGAGCAGGTGCATGTGCTTTGGTTGTCTGTTTTCTAGGCGTAGCGCGTACTCTTGGCTTTAAAACCCGGTAGTTTTAGACAGAACTGAAGTCGATCTGTGTCGAACATCGGTAGTGTGAAGAACTTCCTCAGAAGCTGGTGCCTGCTCAGCAGCTCTGGACCCATCCAAGGTAGAGACATCCACAGGTTCCACGGTTGAAGAGTCTCACGGCATACCGGACTCCGAACGGGTCTCGGTAGAGGTCTGTGAATCCATAGAAGCAGGCATGAGGGGCTGCGAAAGTGCCTCACTCAGTACCTGCGAACTGGCGACTTGCTTTAAAAGTTTAGAAGGATCACATGACCCGTGAAGTTTAGTTAAATGGCTCAAGGGCGGTTACCACTTGTATCTGATGAAGTTTTAAATGGTTTAAAATGAAAGCGCTTATACGCTTACAGAATTGCACTGTATTTCTTGGATTAAACCTGTGTTTTGCGCTTTTACTAGATTGCATTGCACTTCTTGAGCAACACGAAGTTTTTATGGCTTTGTTTTGGACTGTTTGGCTTCCAGCAGCAAGTATTTCTTAGAACTGGCGACTAGCTTAATGGAAGCATTGTCAGTAGCTTTGGACTTGTGCGGTTTGTCTGTCTTTATCCTTACGTTTTTTCGGAATATCGGTAGTCAGATGGCTTACTGAAGCCATTTCGCAATACTGAGATACAGAACAAAAGTATTTAGCGAAATATGGGCCCAAAGATGAATGGTTCGAGCATTGAACAAGGCACAAAACCGACAGCGAGGTACGTCGTGGTCTGGGCCTAAACAGGTGATAGCAGGAATGAAAATCTCGGTGTGGTATTTGCTTTCCAGACACAAGACAATTGTTAACTTTTTCTGACATCGGTTAGAGCAAGAAAAAAAGGATCCCCAGCGGGGTACTTAGCTTTAAAAGACTTCAGGATGATTAAATTCCTAAATGAAAACTCAGGTAGCGGCCAACCGGCACTCGTGCAAACTGCTTCTGCTTCGGGCTCCTAATCAAGAAAGACTGATGTAATGGCATTGCCTGCCTGTTTTTATACCCCTGACGACCCAACATCAGTCCTGAAGCGACAGCAACAAACGCAGAAATACTAAGTCTCTGGTATTTGGGCTGACAGAGGGCTACCTACAAGCAGATAACCTAAGTGTGATGACTGCAACAGTGAAACACGAAGAACATCTGGAAATGACTGGTTCCTAGCCGGAAGCGCAAGTACCTTCTTGATCACCTTTCCATCTGTATGTGGTAGTGCACATCCTGAAGGTCTATAGAACACATCCAACTGTCTTTTTCCAGAAATGGAAGTACTGACTGCAGTGTCACCATCCAGAACTTAGTCTTCTTCAACAATTTGTTTAGATTGCTGAGATCCAAGATGAGTCTCCAGTCCCCTGTTTCCTTTGGAACCAAAAAAAATCTCGAGTAAGTTCCAGATCCTCTCTGGTCTGCAGGGACTTCTTAGATAACTCTTTCTTAGCAACTTTTGCATTTCTAATGTTGCTTGTTCCTTCTGACTGGGTGGAACATCTGGAACTGTCTTGTTTACGGGTGTGGGAAAGGAGAAGGGAATGATATATCACCTGGATATTATATCTTCACCCTTCTGTCGTTTATCATCTTTTGCCAAGTTTTGCGGTGCAGAGACAACCCCCCCCCCCCCCCGACTGTCTCCAGAGGTGAGCAGTCGGGTCTACCAAAAAAGGATTCTCTGGAGCCCTGGTTCTGCGGGCCTCCCCCACCATTACTGTTCCCTCCTCTGCCTCTAGAGGAACTTTCACCCTGTGTGTCCTGGAAAGACCTTTGTGACTTTCTGAACCACATTTTCTCATTACCTCTCCGACCTTTAGGAAAGGGTCTGGTAGATGTGGAAAAATACACTTCAACGGCAGACAAGGTCTTGCCCTCCTGTTCACACCTGGTAAGAGTCTCTAACTTTAGGCCAAAAAAAAGAAGAGCCATCAAAAGAGGCATTAATTTTTTTTCAGTGATAGCACAAAAATATTTGACTCAATAGAAACAGCAGTGACTCATCTATCAACTAATAAAGTCTTAGACAAGATAGAAGAAATGGATTGGAGTTCTTTTGGTTTGAAATGCCATGCTGAGAAAAATGAATGGAAAACAAATGACAAGAAGAAAAAGCTGAGAGACAAAGATGAAAATCTAAATATGGTTAAACAAATATTACAGTAGAAGTATTCTGAAATGTTTAGTTAAATAGATGCAGATTTTAGAACAAAACCACCATGGAATATAAAAATGAACTGGGTGACATATACTGTTTGGAAACAATCTCATTTGCAAGGTAAATGCCTTTATTATTTATACTAATGCAGTATTAAACATCTAAAATAAGACAAATGTCAAAGAACTGCTTTAATTATCCAGAACAAATATTACTAACTTGCTATGTCCAAACATATGACAAATGAAATTACCATAAATGCTTTTAGGCTTTAATAGTTTAATAACACAATGCTATACTGCTTTTGACTCTGGTATGAATGACAAGGTAAATGCCTTTTATTATTTATACTAATGCAATATTAAACATATAAAATAAGACAAAGCTCAAACAACTGCTTGAATATCTAGAACAAGTAGTACTAGCTTTCCATGTCTTAACATATGAAACATGGAATTACCATACATGCTTTTAGGCTTTAATAGTTTGATAACACAATGCTATACTGCTTTTGACTCTAGTGTGAATGGTCTAGAAAATATAAAATGATATAACTTTAAAAAACAAATGCTTATGATTTGTTCCTTTGTAGACTGTGCTAGTAGTTAAAAGAATGCTATTAATATTAAAAATGTTGTTTGGGGCACTTTTCTATGGTGCAGTGGGTGCTGGTGGTCATTTTAAATGAATTAGAAGAAACTGTAAGTAAAAAAAAAACTGCTCTCTCAGCTCATGACCTATTCTATAACTCTAAAAGCTTCATTTACAGTTCTCTGCTTTTCCCACTGAAGCCACAAGCTGGTAAAATATGTTTTTAATCCATCTTGAGGTATTACAAAAAAAAAAAAATCCATTAGAGTCGTTTGCATATTCACAAATGGCCAAAAACTAAAGTACTTGATTACAGAGTGACTAGCACTTGAAGCAAAGCAGTATGGGGCTTAACTTAAACCTAAAGGCTCTTAATGTGACAAGTACATATTTTCACCAAAATACAAGTGCTTCAAAGCATTACTGACTATGTACATTTAAATAGCATGGAATTAATAATTCTAAAAGGAAATAAGAGAAATTACCATACTCTGGAATAGAGTGCCCATACATGCCAAGCAGAGCGCCTCCTTGGCCCTCTTCAAAAGGAACCTTGACGACTGGATGGGAGATCAGAAATTCACCCCGGGGATCACTTCAGTTGCCCTGCTAGACAGGGGTCCAGGGAAGTAAATATTGTTGGAAGAAATATCCACGGAGTTGTTATGGCTAGGCTTGCATAGGCCCTAGGGCTGATAGCCTAGTACCAACCTATGAACCACAAAAGTACTATAATATATGCAAAGAATGACATCATGAACAAGATAGAAGCAATTGATGTAAATAGTTAATGCAAACTCATGTATGCAAACTAGGACACACAGCTATAAAAGAAAGTATGACTACTTATAACACAAGTAATAATCATTTAACAAACTAATAAATAAATATATATATATATATATATATATATATATATATATATATATATATACATATACACAAATTTATTCAGTAAGAAGCTGAACCAGATGTAATAAAGAACTAGTACTGTAGGATATAAATGTCATGAAAGCATTATAATACAGCATACTTAACAAGACTGGCAAATAAGAAATGACAGGCATGTGTGATAAACATGAACAAGTCTGATGTTAGTCCACAGTTATATGAAGACGAATAGATTAAGTTCAATTGTTAAACAAGACATACAGCAACACTGTTATGTTTAATATACTAACAGAAGTTCAGATATTATTTATGAAATTATTAGGATTTTCTTGTGCTTCATAGAGAAAAACAAGGTACAAGAAAAGTTAAAAGAGATTACATGAATCAGATGAAGCCTTAATAAATTTATATTAATTGGTGATCGTATCTAAAGTTTAAAATATCACAAAAATTGCAAACAATGTATCTATTAAACAAGAACATTATGAAAGCCTACAAACAGACCTAAATCTAAAGATGTAAATAATTCAACTCGACAGATGAATGTACTATATAAAAGTGTGGTTTATTTTATACACAGAGATTACATTAGAAGCCAAAATGTTATATATTAAAATCTACAGTTTATAACGATAACAATGTTGTCATTAACCTAACTGGATGTTGAAACAAAGTTTCATAAGGCTCTGTTGTCTTAACAGTAGGAAATATGAGCCTACTTGGACTGTGTACACATAGGGTTTGCAACAAATACTAACAGTCATCTTAGTTGTATATTAAATCTGGCGTAAAGAAATACTAAAAATAAAATGGTTACTTAGAAATATACATATGGGCAAAAGGATATATGTAAAGCAAGAAATGCACCGATAAAGTGTTGTCTAAATAAAATCTCGACACTATACAACAGACACTGTTACACTGAAAACAGATGTTGGTTAAAGGACATTAAATAATACAGTGAGATAAAATATAAGATGCATATACTAGAACAATGTTGTATTTAAAGAAGGTTACACTTTGAACCCTACAGTCATGACTGCAACAGTGAAACACGATGAACATCAGATGTTGGTTGTAGGACATTAAATAATACAGTGAGATAAAATATAAGATGCATATACTAGAACAATGTTGTATTTAAAGAAGGTTACACTTTTATTTGTTATATGACATTACTGTCCATAGTTAATCTCTGTAATAATGAAGATTGAGAGCACACGAGCAATAAGAATGTGATGTTTTTAGTTATACTTGTTGTTGGGAAAGTTGAGAGAAGATGTTTATTTACATTTGTTGACCGGGAGTGTCCGACTGGACGTAGGTCCATTTTCAGCGGAGGCCCGGGGAGAAAAGCTCCACAGTTAAAATAAACAGACAGTAGTTACATTGGATTACATAGCGATTAACAATATAACATAGCAATTACTTACAACATATTTACAGATGAAGGACAAAGTACATCAGTAGACAACTAGAATCTTTATCTGTGAAGTACATAACAGACATTAACAAATATTACAATAAGAAGTTCCTGCTGTATAATAAGTACTAGGCTTATCAGCATCTGAGTTTGCTATAATCAAGGTAGTTAGTGGAGTGGAATATGTTGAATAGGGATAAGAGGGGTCACTTAAATGGTAAACCTATTTAAGGATGGGATGTTTTCTCCCTTGAAGGGAATGACCGGTTGTTTATATTTTAAAAAAATGTTTTTACGCAGTTTGTATTTGTACCTTTTAAATGGATGTCTATGCAATGCATTTATAACATACATGAAATGAATAGTAAAAAGTTTTCATAGGTAGGTACTAGGCTATCTGCCCGAGGGCATTTATAAGCCTAGTCAGAGTGGGTCAGCTTTTGCTGCCCCATTGATTAATTACCTGAGCCTCTGTCAAGAAGTGATCCCAGGGGTGTATTTTCTGTTACCCATCCACTCGTCAAGGTTTCTCTTGAAAAGTGTAAGTGAGGGGCTCTGCCTGATGTAGTTAGGAATTTTGTTCCAAAGCATGGGGAGTCTCTGTGACAGGAATCTATCCCTCCAGCATGTTCTATTTACTGTTGTGGCGAGGTTTAACTCACTAGAGCGAGTGGCTCGCTGTGACTTGGATTTCTTTAGGTGGAGCATGTCCATCAATTCTGAGTTGGACATGGCTTTGTAAGTCAGGCAGAGATCACCTCCGAGTAAGCGATATGCCACTGAGTATAGCTGGAGTTTTTCCAGTCAGGCTGCATAAGACATATGTTTGAGACCAGTAATCCTCTTAGTGAGGTACTTTTGTGGCCTTTCCAGCTGTTGGAAGTGTCTTGTGAGGTATATCCCAAATGGGGCATTGTACTCTATGATGGGTCTGATGAGTGACGAGTAGAGGGGCACTATAACTTCTATTTCTAGATGTGAACCTTTTAGTAATTAGATGGGCTACACAGAAGGATTTCCTAACTACTTTGGCAATATGATTGTCAAAGGAGAGATTACTATCTACCTGGGTACCCAGATCTCTTATTACCTCTTCTGTATTAAGGGGGCTGCCACCTATGTGGTAATTCATGGGTGTTCTGTTTTTCCCAAATGGGATGACTATGCATTTTTTGGCATTTAGCTTGAGACCATGACTTTGACACCAAGTGTCTGTCTCAGTAAGGCCCTTTTGAAGAATGTCCGTGTCAGCCGGAGAGTCAATTATGGCTCCCAGTTTGCAGTCAATAGCGAACTTGGTTAGCAATAGTCCTCCTGTGTTTGCCTGTACTTCTGAGAAGTATATGCCGAGCAGTAGGGGTCCCAGGACCGAGCCTTGTGGGACACCACTTGTGAATGGTTTAGTCTCGGACCTGGAGCCTGCTATTCTTACCATGTGAGTTCTGTCTGTAAACCAGTTGGCAACCCATCTCATGACGTAGGGGTTTATATGTTCAGGCTGGTGAGTTTTTCTATAATTCCTGAGTGGGGAATGGTGTCAAAAGCCTTGGCGAGTTCAAGGTAGGCTGTGTGAACTACCTTCACCTCATCTATAGCCTTGGTGACTCTCTCGAAGAAGTCAACCAGGTTTAGTAGGCATGATCTGCCCTTAAAGCCAAACTGGGTCGGGTCAAGTGTTTGGAGGTTCCCAATATCTTTGTTAATGAGTTCCATGGTGATGTGCTCCACAGCCTTGCAGACCAGGCTAGTCAGGCTTATGGGGCAATAGTTACCAGGGTCAGTTGTGGTCCCTCCTTTGTGGAGCGGAATAACCGTTGCTGTGCGCCATTCTATGGGCATGTAGCCTGTGGAGAGGCTGAGGTTGAACAGTGCGTTTAGGTTGGGGGTTAGTTTGCTCTGTAGTTTGTGCAAGACACAGCCTGGGTCACCATCTGGCCCCATTGATGCTGTGCTTTTGGCTTTTGAAAGGGCTGTTCGTCTGTGATTTCCAGGACACAACACTTTTCCGGTATTGTTGTGGGCCCTTTTGGGGGTGAGAGGGGGGTGAACTTTGCACTGAATCTATCTGCCAGGATGTTGGCAATATCAGTGGGTTCAGTATATTTTGTGCTATTTTGCATTAGCTCAGAGCATATCTGCGAGTTGCCACTTAGATTCTTGACATAGCTAAAGAAGGCTTTGTGGTCATCTTTCAAATCCTTGGCTATTTTTCTTTTGAAGTTAGCCTTGGAGGATTTTATGAGGGACCTTAGTTTCTTACGGATACTGATAGGGATGTCTTTCAGCACACATACAAGGTTATGTACAAACACAAAAACAGGACAATGGTCAAATACAAAGGTACAGTTAGTCCAACTGTGAAACGCATTTCTATCAATGTCAATGGCTTAAATAACTGTAAAAGAGGAAGCTTACAAAGATATCTTAAGTTATGTAAAGCGCAAGTAGTATTTTTACAAGAAATGCATCTTATACAGCAAGATATTAATAAGATTAATATGCATAATTAAACATTACTAGCAAGTTCAGAATATAATAAAAAGCAAAGAGGTGTAGCAATATTATGGAAAAAAGACTACTACCCAAGATCATAAATACAGTCAATGATAACTCAGGAATGTTTTGTTTAGTGTCAATATTAATAAAAGGTTTGGCTTATACCGTGGTAAACTATTGGATACCATGTCAGGGCAGCCAAACAACATTTAGAGAACATAATACAACATTCCAAAGGTAATACAATAATTGCAGGAGATTTTAATTGTATAATGAAAGTAGAGGACACAAATGATAAAAACACATGCAAGAAATCTCCACTAACAAAATTACTTGGAGTTTACGGACTTATATAACTTAATGAACATTAACACATATGCTGAACAAGATTCATTGATATTCACACACTACTCACATACACAACACTTTTTCCAGAACAGATGGTGTATATAGCAAAAGATCTTACCACAAAAATAAGTAAAGTCAAAACAATCACCTGCCCCTTCTCAGCCCATAATGTAATAACTTTTGAAATAGATTTTAACTTTAAGAGAAAACTACAATCATAATTCCAGCCTATATAGCAAACCTTAAAGAGTTTAAACAATACTATACTGCAGAGATGCAAACATTTCTAGATTTAAACCTCACAGACGAGGTAGCAGACCATACATACATCACATGCAATTAAAACATATTTAACAGGAGGAGGAAACTGATGCGGAATAAGGTGAAGTCCCAAGACTGGAAAAACTCCCTTATCAGCCTCAACAAAAAGTTGACATACCTCATCAAATCCTCTAAAACTAGCTATGAAAACAGAACTGTAACAGAGAGTAAAGACAACCACGAGGCCTTCTATAGTTATGTAAAGAATCTCCATGGCAATACACAGATTTGCTCTGAGTTACTGCAGAATGGTACCTCCTATACCGAGCCAACAGATATTGCCAGTATACTGGCAGAGAGATTCAGTGCCAACTTTACCCCTCCCCCCAAAGGACCACTCAATACCAGTAGATTGCCAAGCACCCAGTATTACTGCTGCACAGGTTAAAACAGCACTGTCCATGGCCACGAATACAGCTTCTATGGGACCTGACAATATCCGTGGTTGTGTTCTACATGAACTACAGAGTGAACTGGCACCTCACCTGTGTGCCCTGTTCAATCACAGCCTCAACTCAGGCTTTGCCCCTACCAAATGGCGCACTGCTATAGTCATCCCTCTCCACAAAGGAGGAGTGACTACAGACCCTAGGAACTATCGCCCCATTAGCCTAATGAGTCTGACATGCAAAGTTATGGAACGCATCATCATGGTTCTATTAAACTAGGATATAGGGAATCTCCAAACTCTGGATCCCACACAGTTTGGTTTTGTGAAGGGTAGATCATGCCTGCTCAACTTGGTCGATTTCTTTGAATCAGTCACCAGAGCTGTGGATGAAGGCAAGGTGGTTCACATAGCCTACCTTGATCTGGCCAAGGTTTTTGATACCATTGCACATTCAGGAATCATAGAAAAACTCACTAAGCTTGGCATCAACCCATATATCACTAGGTGGGTTGCAAACTAGCTCACAGATAGAACCCACAGTGTGAAAGTAGCTGACTCCAATCAGACTGCTGACTAGTCATGAGTGGAGTCCCACAGGGTTCAGCCCTAGGTCTCCTCCTGTTTGGTATCTACTTCTCTGAAGTCCAGGCCAACACGAAGGGACTCTGGCTGACAAAATTCACAGATGATTGCAAGCTATTAACTCCCCAAGTGATGTTGACATCCTACAGAATAGCTTCACTGAGACTAACAACTGGTGTCAGAACCATGGCCTTAAGCTCAATGCTAAAAAATGTGCAATCATCCCCTTTGGGAAAAACCTGGTTCCCATGAATTACCACATTGATGGTAATCCACTGAACACAGAAGGTGATAGAGATCTGGGAACACAGGTTGACATCAACCTCTCTTTTGATCACCACATTGCCACTGTGTTCAGAAAGTCCTTCTGTGTGACATCTCATTACTAAGGGTTTTGCATCCAGGAAGAAAGGTTATTGTCTCCATCTACTCTTCCTTCATTAGGCCAATCATCGTGTACAATGCCCCATTTGGCATGTACCTCACCAGACACCTACAGCAACTGGAGAGGCCACAAACGTACCTCACAAAGAGGATCCTAGGCCTTAAACATTTGCCCTATATGGACAGACTCAAAAAAACTCCAACTATCCTCTGTCTCAAATCGCCTAGAGGTGATCTTTGCTTGACTTACAAAGCCACATCTGACCCAGCTCTGTTAGAAATGCTACATCTAAAGAAATCCCAATCCCTCCACACCATGCACTCCAGAGACCTCAACCTCATTACCACAATTAACAGAACATGCTGGATGGACAGGTTCATAACCCAGAGACCGCCCATGCTATGGAACAGACTTCCCATACGTGCCAAGCAGAGCACTTCGCTTACCCTCTTCAAGAGAAATCTTGAGTGGATGGGAAAAGTACAGTTGTGCACACCTACCATAAATGTAGATGTTCGAGTGTCTTCACTGTTGCAGTCATGACTGTAGGGTTCTCCCCTGCCAGCAGGAAGCCCTCGGTCGGCCAGAATCCCAAAGTCTGGGTCTGGCGTCGGCTGTTCAACCATGCTCCCTGACGTCAGAGAGCCAGGAGTACAAAGCTGACAGCCGACGCCATCTTCTCCAGTTTTTCTTGCCCCAGATGTCAGGAGTCCCAAAATGAAGAAGGCCCCATAACCTTTGCAAATACACCTCAGAAGAATGGTGAAAAAAAGAAATACACAAAAGTAAAAATAAGAGGGGACAGGAGGGAGGGAAACCCAGACTGCAACAGTGAAGACACTCGAACATCTACATTTATGGTAGGTGTACACAACTGTACTATGTTCATCGTGTTTCACTGTTGCAGTCACGACTGTAGGGTAGAATCCCAAAGCTGAAAGAAAGGGAGGTGGTCAAAGAGGAAGGGGCGGCTAAAAGGCCCTGCAAGACTGCAGAGGCAAAGCCTGCCCTAGACTTAGAGTAGAGAGGTAGATTTTAGTGCTTAGAAAATGTATGCACTGAACTCCAAGTTGCAGCTTCCAAAATGTCCTTGGTAGGAACTCCCCTGAGGAAGGCCGCAGAAGTGGCAGCAGCTCTAGTGGAATGAGTCCATATACTCCCTGGGATTTGCTTTCCATGGTGAGAATAACAAAATCTGATTCCATGAGCAATCCATTTAGAAATGGTCGGTTTTGAAATGGCTTTACCTTGGGAACTTGAAGCATAAGAAACAAACAATTGTTCTGATTTCCTGATGTCCTTGGTTCTGTTCAGGTAAAAATGTAGCTGTCTGTGTACATCCAAGGAATGTAAGATCCTTTCCCCTTTATTTTGAGGAGTGGGGAAGAAGGTTGGCAAGTGTATAGTTTGATTTAAAGCCACTTTGGAAACCACCTTAGGCATGAAGGTAGGATTAGTCCTCAAAGATACCCTGTCTTGATGAAAAATAATATAAGGTTCCACAGCCATAAGAGCTTGTAACTCTGAAACTCTCCTGGCAGAGGTTAGGGCTAACAGGATGGCTGTCTTCCAGGATAAAAACTTGATGTCAGAAGAGGCAGCAGGCTCAAAAGGAGGCAAGGTTAGTTTTTCCAAAACATAGTTGAGATCCCAAGCAGGAATAGGAGGAGATCTAGGAGGTCTCAAGTTCTTAGATCCTCTGAGAAACTGTCACATGAGCTGGTGGGAAAAGATGGGAGGGTCTGTATTACAATGAGCAGAAATAGCAGAGGCATGAATCTTAATGGAAGAGAAAGAGAGACCCTTATGTAAGAGATCTGTCAAGTAAAGTAAAATTAAAGTAATGTTAGGAAGAAGGGGATCAGAATCCTGAGCCTGCATCCAGGAACAAAATCTTTTCCATTTTCCTGCATAAGATTTTCTAGTACTAGGACGTCTGTCTTCTAAAATGACATCCGTAACCTGCTTGGGCAGTAAAGAAGAAATCAAAGGCCCTGGATTAACCAGGCCGCCAGGCTGAGAGTTCTGACATGAGGGTGTAGAACCTGACCCTGATGCTGGGACAGAAGGTTCAGAGACTGAGGTAAAACCCAAGGGGACTCCAGGCATAGGTTTTTTAGAGTTGGATACCAAAACTGCCGAGGCCAATTTGGGGCCAGCAAGATTATCAACTTGGGCTTGTCCTGTTTTATCTTCAATAAAACCCGTGGAAGAAGAGGAAGAGGCGGAAAGGCATATCCCGAGAGGTTCCTCCAACTGAATGACAGGGCGTCCACTTTCCAAGCTTCTCTGTGGAAAGTCCTGGTGCAAAAAGTTTGTAGTTGATGATTGAGATGGGATGTAAATAGGTCTATGTGAGGACATCCCCAGACTGCTGTTATCCTGAAAATTTTGGTGTCCAGCATCCACTCGTGTGGATCCAAAAGATTTCTGCTCAGACTGTCTGCCAGGAAGTTCTGTTTCCCTGGTAGAAACTGAGCTTGAAGATCCAGATTGCAAGCTAGAGCTGTGTTCCATAGATCCATGGCTAGTCTGCAAAGGGGGTAGGAATGAGATCACTGTGGTGTTGTCTGTCCGTATTAACAGTTGTCCTGGTTGTAAAAGATTCCTGAAAGCCAACAGAGCTTTCTGAATGGCTAACATTTCCTTTAAATTGATACGCAGGTGCTTCTGATCCTTTGTCCAAAGGCCCTGCAAACAATTGCCCTGAAAATGGCCTCCCCAAGCATAATCCGAGGCGTCCGTGGTTAGAATCTGAGAGGCAGGAGGCAGACGGAAGGGCTTCCCTTTGTTTAGAGCACATGCCCTGGACCACCAAAGAAATTCCTTTTGAAGGCAAGGAAGGACGGAGATCAGTATGTCTAAACTGTGGCAATGCTGAGACCATACACTTTTTAGGTACCACTGTATTTTCCTCATGTGTAGTCTTGCATATGGTACGAGAAGGATGCAGGAGGCCATGTAACCCAAAGCCTGCAGGAATTTCCTTGCAGAGAGATGAGTTAAAGTTGCCAAGGTTCTGAAAGTTGAAGCTAGCTGTAACTGTTTTTCGGATGTCAGAAATGCCATCTGGGTTGTGGTGTTTAGAAGTGCACCCAGAAAAGTTATCTGTTGTGATGGTGTCAAATTTGACTTTTTTATGTTCACAGTGAATCCCAGGAACTTGAGGAGGTTCTGTACAAATTCTAGACGCTGGAGTAAGACATCCTTGCTGTCTGCCTGAATTAGACAATCGTCCAGATAAGGGTAAATTTGAATTCCTTTGAGTCTGCAGTAAGCTACTACTGGAGCCAGGCATTTGGTAAAGACCCTGGGCGCAGTAGATAACCCAAAGGGCGGCGCAGAGAATTGAAAGTGCCTCGATCCGGCTTTGAACCTGAGGTATTTTCTGCGATCCTGCCTGATGGGAATGTGTAAATATGCCTCCTTTAAATCCAAAGTTACCATCCATGCATTTTTGGACAGCATTGGAAGTAGCTGCTGTAGAGTAAGCATCTTGAATTTTGGAATCTCTAGAAAGGTGTTCAAGACCGACAGATCCAGAATGGGTCTCCATGAGTTTTGCTTCCTTGGGACTAGAAAAAGCCTTGAATAAAAACCTATTCCCATCTCTGAAAGAGGATCCAGTTCTATGGCATTCATAGCCAAAAGAGCTTCCACCTGGTTTAAGGCCTCCGTCCATTAATGCTTTGGAAGGTCTGGCCATCCGCTTGGCAAGGTATGAAAATGGAATTTGTAACCTCTTAAAACCACATCCAAAACCCATTTGTCTTGGGTTATTTGAGTCCAATTTTGATAAAAAAGAGAGAGTTTTCCTCCGAGAGGGGCATCCAGGCAAGAAGTTCCTGTAGCCCAACAGAGGGAGTCATTGAGTTTGTTTCCTTTGAGATTGTGACCTGTCCTCTCCTCCCCTAGGGGTGGAAGCAGTCCACTGTCTTGGTCTATAAGCAGCTTGCGTTTGAGACCTCCCTCTGGAATGTCTATATCTACCCCCTCTGAGGCCTGTCAGAAGTGGGAAAGGACCAATTTTTTGAAGGCCAATTCCTGCTAAATCTAGGAGGCTGTACTTGTAAGAAATCTTTAACTGTTTGCATGGATTTCGCCCTATCCTCCATCTGTTTAATCACCTCTTCAGCTTTAGATCCAAACAAAACATTATGCTAAACAGGAGCATCCAATAATTTAGCCTTTACTTGATCAGGTAAATTGTGTTCCTTTAGCCATGCATGCCTTCTAATGACTGTGCCAGAGGCCGCAGCCCTACAAGAAGCCTCCAAGGCATCAAATCCACAGTGTAAACCATGCTTCCCAACTTGTTCAGTGGCGTGCAATAAGTCATGTAATTCCTTATCTGCACAGGCAGAAATGGAAGTAAGCTTTTGTTTTAAGACAGACAATAGAAATTGCTGGTATTTAAACATATGAAACTGACAGTTTAAAGCCCTAATGGACAAAGTAGCAGAAGTGTACACCTTTTTGCCCCATCTATCTAAGGATCGAGAATCCTTTTCAGTAGGAATGGGATTTTTGGCAGAAGCGGCCTTAACTCCCTTAGGACCCTGAGAAATGGTTTCAGGGTCAGCAGAAGGGTTCTTGTATAAAAATTGATGGGAAACAGGAACCCTATAATATCTATCAGGCTTAACAGGAGCAGGAGGAAAAGAGTCAGGGGTTAACCTCCGAAAAGGCATCATCCACAATATCCAAAACAGGAGGAATAGCCAGGGGTCTATGTTTGGGAAGAAGAAGAAATTCCCTCAGTCTTTTCTTGGATTCCGAAAACTCCTGTCCTTTCCAGTGGAAATGTTCCCTCATTTCATGCAAAGTTTCCCCAAAAGAGAAATCTTCAGGGGGAGCAGTAGAAGGAATGGATTCTTCAGCATCAGAATCCTCATAAAGAGGGAAAGAATATTCCTGATCAGAAGAAGAAGAAGCTGAGGAAACAGAAGCCTGATCAGAGGAATCATAAGAAACATCCTGCCTTGGCCTTTTGTCTGGAGTGGGATGAGAACCCCTAATCATAGTAATTAAAAACTCCGCCATCTTGAGTAACTGTTTCTGTGACTTGGGAGCCGGGTCAAAAGAGGCCTGTGTTGAAGTCTTTGATTTTGAAGGAGTCTTTGCCTTTGTCTTTGCCTTTATTAGTAGCTGTGTAGGCCTGAAAACCCCTTCGGAAGCCGGTACCTGCACAGCGGTTCCGGACCCATCCGAAGGAGCATTGTCCGAAGGTCCTGCAACACAAATATTTAAAGGCCTGGTTGGCTCCTCATGAGAGTCCGTTTCAGCCGTCGGTTCTGAAATGGCCGACGACAGGGGCTGCAAAAGCACCTCACTGAAGGCCGAACATGAAGCTGGCTCCGCTTGTGCGCTATCATCAGATTTGGACCTCGGAGGCCTGTCTTTATCCTTGCGGCGTTTGTGAACTCAGGTAGCCGGAACTGTATCTGACGACATTTTGTAGTTAAAGCGTCTACTGAAGTAATGAAAAGCAAAATCGTACCTTCGCTTAATTGTACATTGATTGAATCTAGCACAAAATCGACAACTAGCTACGTCATGGTCAGGGCCCAAGCAAGGAATACAGTAAGAATGAAAATCCTTATGAGGTATTTACTTCCCACATGAAATACAATTATTAACTTTTTCTGACATCGGAGTGGAGCAAGAAAAAAGTTTCCCCAATGGGGTACTTAGCTTTGAGTGGAGAAGAAAATCTTCGGACCAAAGTATATCAGTAAAATTAGTCAGGAGTCAGCCGACCGGCACTTGCAAACTGCTATCACCGCACAGCAAGAAAGACTGGAGAAGATGGCGTCGGCTGTCAGCTTTGTACTCCTGGCGCTCTGACGTCAAGGAGCATGGTTGAACAGCCGACGCCGGACCCAGACTTTGGGATTCTGGCCGACCGAGGGCTGCCTGCCGGCAGGGTTGAACCCTACAGTCATGACTGCAACAGTGAAACACGATGAACATCAGAAAATTCACCCCGGGTATAACTCCAGTGGTTCTACTCAACAGAAGCACTGGGAAGTAAGGTTGGGTGGCACTATGCCAGGGTAATCCTGTGGCTACGCTTGTAAAGGCTCCAGGGCCATTAGCCTAGTACACAACTATGAACTTATATGGGAAGGCTGTACCCTGGTAAAAATAAAATAAAATTAGATATTCATAAAGGTAACTTAGCTTCAGAAAAAGAATTAGAAGACCTCAACAAAAATACTTCGAGATATTGAAACAATAAACAATGACTAATCTGCAGAAGGTCAAACTATGCACTTACTCTATGAATCCAAAAAAAATCAAAGGAGAATAACTAACAGGACAAAAAGAATGATAAAGGCAAATCAGATAAAAGAAATACACAATATAGACAAAAAAAATGCATCACACTTGGAAGGAATTCTAAAAGCCTTTACAGCAGGGGTGTCCAACCTTTTCACTTGTAGGGGCCACACTGAGTCAACAAAAATTGTCTTGGGGCCGCTTGTAAAATATATCATATAGTTAGCTGTTTCGCTGTCGCAGGCGACCAAATTTCGACCCCCTGGCTGTACTATAGGTGAATTTGAACAATGAATAAATATAATAAATGCCTAATAGGTTCATAAGTTGGTACTAGGCTATCAGCCCTAGGGCCTATACAAGCCTAGCCATAACAATTCCCTGGCTATTTCTTCCCACACTATTTACTTCCCTGGATCCCTGTCTAGCAGGGTGACTGACGTGATCCCTGGGGTGAATTTCCTTTCTCCCATCCAATCATCAAAGTTCCTTTTGAAGAGGGCCAAACAGGCACTCTGCTTGACATGTATGGGCAATCTATTCCAGAGTCTGGGGAGTCTCTGGGTCAGAAACCTATCCCTCCAGCATGTTTTGTTTATTGTGATGACAAGGTTTAGATCCCTGGAGCTGTGGCTCTGAGGGATTGGGATTTCTTTAAGTGTAGCATGTCCAACAGCTCTGTGTTTGACATGGCCTTGTATGTTAAGCAGAGATCGCCTCTGAGTAGACTATATGCGACAGAGTATAGCTGGAGTTTTTTAAGGTGGTCAGCGTAGGGCATCTGGTTTAGGTCTGTGATTCTTTTAGTGAGGTATTTCTGCGGCCTTTCCAGTTGTTGCAGATGTCTTGAGAGGTACATACCAAACGGGGTGTTGTATTCTATAATGGGTCTAATGAGGGAAGAGTACAGTGGGACCTCTTTTTTCCTGGATGAAAAGCCCTTAGTGATGAGGTGTGCCACATAGAAGGATTTCCTGACTACTGTGGCGATGTGGGTATCGAAGGTGAGACCACTGTCCACCTGTGTCCATAAGTCTCATCACACTTTCGGTATTTAGTGTACTGCCACCTATATGGTAATTCACGGGTACATGTTTTTTTCTCAAAGGGGATAACTATACATTTCTTGGCATTGAGCTTGAGCCCATGGCTCTGGCACCAAGCATCTGTTTCTGTAAGGCCCTTTTATAGAGTATCCACATCATCTGGGGATTCAATAATGGCTCCCAGTTTGCAGTCATCTGCGAACTTTGTTATCCAGAGTCCCTTAGTGTTGTCCTGTACTTCAGAGAAGTAGATGCCAAACAAGAGAGGTTCCAGGACTGAACCCTGAGGTACTCCACTTGTCACTTGTCTGGAGCTGGATTTGGAGTTGGCTACTTTTACAGTGTGGGTTCTATCAGTAAGCCAGTTAGCAACCCATTGGGTGATGTAGGGATTAATGCCCAGCTTAGTAAGTTTATCTATGATTCCAGAGAGGGTGATGGTGTCAAAGGCTTTGGCAAGGTCTAGATAGGCTGTGTGGACCACCTTATCCTTGTCCATGGCTCTGGAGACTGATTCGAAGAAGTCAATCAGGTTCAGGAGCAGGATCGGCCCTTCACGAACCCAAACTGGGTGGGGTCCAGTGTTTGAAGGTTGCCAATGTCTTTGTTTATAAGTTCCATGATAATACGCTCCATGGCCTTGCAGATGAGGCTTGTCAGACTGATGGGATGGTAGTTTCCGGGATCCAAGGTGGAGCTCCCCTTGTGGAGTGGGATAACTGTAGCTCTGCGCCACTCAGTGGGCACGAAACCTGAGGTGAGGCTATGATTAAACATGACACTTAGGTGAGGTGCCAGTTCATATTGTAGTTCATGCAGTAAACAGCCTGGGATGTCATCTGGTCCCATGGATGCTGTTATTCTTAGCTTTGGAGAGTGCATTTTTTACCTGTGTGGCCATTATTACCGGAATTTGGCAATCTTCCGGCCATTTAGGGGGTGAAGTTGGCACTGAATCGATCTGCCAGGATATTGGCAATATCCTTGGAATCAGTATATTTGATGCCATTCTGTTTTAGCTCAGAGCAGATCTGAGCATTGCCATTTAAATTCTTGACATAGTTATAGAATAAGAAGTTATGTACCTACCATAGCGTTCCATGTTAGTTGTCTTCTTCTTGCCTTCTTTCTTGCTAGATGGGTTCAGAGCCAATCCTTGGCTTCGACTCGGCCTTCTACTAAAGCTCGAGAGCTATTTACTGGCTCGAGGCCTCCCCATATCCCACAATGCTTGGCGCTAGATACCCAGATCTCGTTTGGCAGAGCTAACACCATAGAAGAAAATTTCAAGGATAACTGTCCAAACTACAAGGTTTACCTACAGTACTAAAACAAAGGATGTAACCGGATAAGACTCAGCCAGAGGAAGAAGGCCTCAAAAAGGGACTCTTCTCTGTCTGTCCAGGCTAGGGGGATGGAGGGTGGGACGCAAGAAAGAAGGCGAGAAGAAGACAACTAACATGGAACGTTATGGTAGGTACACAACTTCTTAATGTTAAGTTGTCTATCTCGCCTTCATTCTTGCTGGATGGGACAGCATCCCTAGCACCTTAGTCCTGGGTGGCTCATCGGAACAGACTCTTGAGCACAGTGGCACCAAAATCAGCTCGACTCCTAGAGGCCATATTCAACTTATAATGTGAAATGAAAGTATGAGGAGTGGCCCATATGGCTGCAGCACAAACAGATTCCATTGGTAGTCTTGCTTGAAAAGCTACCAAAGTAGCTAACGCTCTGGTGGAATGAGCTTTTGTAGGGAGTTCTTTATGTCTCAGTTGATAAATCAAAGTAATAATAAATAGAGGCCAACCACCTGGATAAGGTTACTTTAGAAACTGGCAGGCCCTGTTTGCCCTCAGCATAGGACAGGAAGAGTTGGTCCGATTTTCTTGTCTGCTTAGTCCTATCCAAATAAAAATGTAATTGCCTATGAACGTCCAATTGGTATAACTTTTGTTCAGCTTTGTTCGAATAGTTAGGAAAAAAGACAGGTAGATCAATAGCCTGATTCAGGTTTGTTTCAGAAGGTATCTTGGGCAGAAAAGAAGGATTAGTCCTGAGTGAAACTCTATCCTTGCGAAAAACAAGATAAGGAGGGCGAATACAGAGGTCTTGAAGTTCCGAAATTCTCCTAGCTGAGGTGATGGCTACTAAAATGAGAGTCTTCCAGGAGAGTAATTTTAAGGAACAGAAGGCCGCAGGTTCAAAAGTAGGGAGAATCAAGGAAGCTAATATCAAGTTTAAATCCCACGGAGGCAGGGGATCTCTGACTGGGGGCCTAAGTAAAATAGTCCCTTTAAGAAAGGCCTTCCAAAGTTTGTGGGGCATGATTGCTGGTTTCTGACAGGCCAGCGTGGAGATTTGCGATAGCAGCCAATTGGACCCTAATGGTGGCAGAAGAGGAACCAGCTCGAAAAAGTTCTGTTAAAAAATCTAGAACGTGATGGACAGGGGCTGTAAAGGGGTCTATATTTCTAGCCTCTACCCAGAAAGAGAAACGTTTCCACTTACTAGCATAAGTCTTCCTGGTAGTAGATTTGAGTGAAGAAAGGATAATTTCACGCACCGGCTGAGAAATATGTGGAAGCCTGGCTAAGTTTGGAAGTGGAGCAACCAAGCTTTGAGGTTGAGAGACTGAAGGGAGTGGTGCAGCCCGCCCGACTGATGGACCAAGAGGTCTGGCACTGGGTCCAGATTCCAAGGCTGCTCCAGCAGGTGACGATGCAGGAATGGGAACCAAATTTGTCGAGGCCAGTAAGGTGCAATGAGGATCATCCTGGATCCCAATGCGGTCGCCTTCTGAATTAATTTGGGAATTAGGGGAAAAGGTGGGAATGCATACAGAAGACCCCGGGGCCAATTGTGAACTAGAGCATCTCTAGGGGAGTGGCCGGGGAGGTGGAAGAGAGTGAAGAAATCGTCGCACTTGCTGTTGAGAGGAGTTGCGAAAAGGTCGCAAGGTTGACCCCATCTGCGGAAAATTTTGTCCGCTACTGACTGATTGAGAGACCACTCGTGAGGCATAAGAATAGCTCTGCTTAGCCTGTCCGCTATGACGCTGGACTTCCCGGGGATGTGCGTTGCTATCAGAAAGGAGATCGCTCACTGCCAGAGTCTGAGTGCTTCTCGACATAAGGGATAGGACTGGGTTCCACCCTGCTTGTTGATGTACCACACTACACACATATTGTCTGTTTGAATTGCAATAGTCCCGGTGGGTAGAGTCCTGAAGAGCTTGCAACGCTAAAAGCACCACTCTCATCTCCAAGACGTTTATGTGCAGGTGGTACTCTAGAGGTTGCCAAGTGCCCTGGACAGTCCTGCCCTGAAAATGCCCCCCCACCTGATCAGGGAGGCATCCGTGATCACCGTGGCAACATGAGGAGGAAGAACAAACGGTCTGCCCTGAAGTACTAGAGGGGAGACCATCCACCAAGCCAGGTGGTATTTGCATGATTGAGTGATTATTTAAGTTGTTGAAAAGACCATTGGGTAAAAAGCATCCACTGAAGAATCCGCATGTGAAAACAAGCCAGGGGAAGTAATGTGACTGCTGCTGCCATGAGACCCAAAGTTTTCAGTACAAATCTGGCCTGAATCCTCTTGCACTGTAGTAAGACCTGCACATGTCGGCGAATGTCTGATACTCTAAAGGAAGTTTTGCAGACAGCTCTTTTGTATTTAATCTTGCGCTTACAAAGGTTATAGATTGACAAGGTGACAATGCAGACTTTTCGAAATTTATTGAGATACCTAGCTCGGAGTAAGTTTGGATGGTATAATCCCTGGCTCGCAGTAGCTGATGCCTGGTGGAAGCAGTAAGGAGCCAGTCATCTAGATATGGAAACACCTGGAATCCTCGCAGTCTCAGGTGAGCCGTAACCACTGCCATGCATTTGGTGAACACCCTGTGGGCTGTGGTGAGACCAAAGGGCAGGGCTCTGAATTGATAGTGACTGGCTCCTAGCTGGAAGTGGAGAAACCTTCTGGAGCGTCTGTCTATTTTGATATGGTAGTACACATCCTGAAGGTCTATGGAGCACATCCAATTGTCCTGACCCAAAAACGGTAGAATGGACTGAAGCGTGACCATCCGGAACTTCGTTCTTTGAACAGATTTGTTTAACCTGCTGAGATCCAAAATAGGTCTCCAGTCCCCTGTCTTTTTTGGTACTAAAAAGAACTTGGAGTAAATCCCGGATCCTTGCTGGTCTGCTGGGACTGGCTGGATGGCCCTTTTTTTTAGCAGTTTTGAAATTTCTAGCACTGCTTGTTCCCTTAGACCGGGTGAAACATCTGGAAGGGATCTGGTTGTGTGGACAAAGGGGATTTTTTAACCCTCTGATATGATGGACTGTACCCATTTGTCTTGTGTGAGGAGTTGCCAGGCTTCTGGGTACAGTGACAATCTTCCCCCGACTGCCTCCGAAGGTGGACAGTCGGGCAGCCCCTCAGGGGTGCTGAAAGGGTTTGTCAGAGAAAGACTCTCTGCTACCCTGATTTTGCGGACCCCCTCGGGCGGCGTCTATTATTGTTCCCTCCTCTGCCCCTGGAGGGAAATCGCCACGTGTGTCAGGCATGACTCCCTGGGGTTTCCGAAACCACATTTTTCCACTCTTCTGACCTTTAGGGTATGGTCTAGAGGGAGTAGAAAAACGGACTCCCACAGCAGAGAGAGTCTTGCTTTCCTGCTCACACCTGGTAAGGGTATCCTTCACCTGTGGTCCAAACAGAGCAGAACCATCGAAGGGGGTATTGGTGAAGGACGCGTTAAAGGGGTCAGCAAAGTTACATAACCGCATCCAGGCTTGTCTTCTCAAAGCCACGCCTGTATCTGCGGCCCTACTCTCCCCATCAGCTGCATAAGAAATGAGCCGCATGGAGGACTTGATAGAGCCCCCGCAGCTGACGGATCCTGAAGGGTATCACCCAGTTCCTTGAGAAGATCCCTTTGAAGGTGGGTGAAATGGCACAGATAATTCAGCGACCACATGGAAAAAGTCGCTGAAGAAAACATCCGCTTCCCGTACCTGTCCATTGTCCTAGACTCTTTATTAGGTGGATGGACAGGCACCGAAGGGTCAGCCAACTCCTTAGTGGCTGCTGCCACCACCATGGCATCAACAGGTACAGCTTTTGTCAGAAATTGTTTGTCGGGTGGGGCTGTAATGAACTTAGTGGGCCTGCCGGGAGTTGGTTCCACTGTGTCCGGGGCTGACCGCGCCCTTCGAGCCACCACTTCCATGAGCAGGTCGAAGGGTGGAGACACCCAGGAGGTAGAAGGGCGAGAACAAACACGTCCAGGTACACCGACTCGTCCTAGGAAGGGTTAAGGGCAGTCCAGTTCCCCCTCTGCTTAAGGATCTCTAGGATGTCTGAAAGAGAGACATCCTCAGAGGGGGATCTTGGGGACCCTTCCGAATCCTCCAAGTCGGTATCAGACGTGACTGAACACAAAAGGGGAGTCGGAGGAGGAACTGCTGAGGGAGTCAACATGTTTCCTCTTACATTTTCTCTTCCGAGGGGGCTCCTCTGAATGATCAGGGGAGGCCTCGGAAGAGGAAGATACACCCAATGGGGCAGCCTGGAGCATCTGTTCTCCACGCTTGGGGTCAGGAGGGTGGCCAGAGACCGATGCAGGCACCATGGGGGGAGGAGCCGAAGGGGCCAATCGAGGAGTCGACTCAGGAGTCAGCACGCTCCTCATGACCTCGAAGGCCTGTCAGGCAGAGCAGAGGGTTCCTGCTCCGAAGAGATGTGAACCCCTTCCGGCACCGAGAGGGACGGCTCCGAGGCCGATGGGGCTGAGCTCACCTGCGCCGAAGCCCCGAGAGGGAAAACGGGGTTGGACAAGGGTCCGATGCCACTCGCCCCCTCGGAGCCGACGAGGGAGTCCCGGTGCCCAGATCCCTCCAAGGAAGGAACCAATGAAGAGATCAGAGCCGACGAAGGAGCCGAAAGGTGTGGTATCGGCTCCGACGTTTCCAAGATTCGAGCCCCAACCAGCTCCAGCTCTGAACACAAAAGGGGAGTCGGAGGAGGAACTGCTGAAGACACCGGGACAGCCACAGTCTGTTGAGAAGGGCGAGTTAACATCTTGGCCAGGGCCTGCGATTTAAGTAGTCTACTGACCACCCTCTCCAAGTCATGGTCGGATTGCCTGGAAGACCGAGAGGAGTGGGACCTATGGCTTCGTTCCGACTGAAGCAACGGTGACCTCGGAGCCGAGCGAACCGATTCTAGGGAAGGGGACCTAGAACATTTTCGGCCCAATGACGGTTCCAGCAGTAAAGTCGGAGCCGATTGAGGTCTAGCGGTGTCGGCTCCAGCCGGAGCCGAAGAGGAGGTAGATGCTCCGCCCAGTGACGGCTCCGGACTGGGAGCAGACGGCTTGGCGGGCTTTGAGGATTTCCCCAACTGAGGCTTTGCCGCGGATCCCTCTGGCTTGAGTAGGCCTCTCAAAATAAGCTTGTTCCTACGCTCCTGCAGGACTCTTGGGCTGAAGGCATGACAGACCGAGCAGGAGTCCTGCAGGTGTAGGGAACCCAAGCAATAAACGCAAGAAGTGTGACCGTCCATCAGAGACATCTTCTGACAGCACGAGTCACACTTCTTGAAGCCTGAAACTTTGGTATCATTGGACATACTGGCCCGGGGATACCAGAGAGAGAAAACGTACACTAGTGCTTAAACAAGGCACACAGACACACTCACACGCCCGCACTAGATAAGCTAACAATAATAAGCAGAAAAAAACTATCACCTACACTTAATAACAACAACCTCAATAAAAATATACAAAAAACTAGAAGGCTAAACACTACTCCTATAGGTACAATGGGTGAGGGGGGGTTAGCCACTAATAGAGAAGAAACAAGGGGGGGGGGCTAGAAACTCTCTAACAGGAAACGAGTTTCCTAAGTGGGACAAACTAGGGGATACACAGTATAACTATACTACAAGGTAAAGGCAATCTATCTCTAAGAAAAAATACAGTTAAATATTAGCTGAAAATAGGAAAAAAAAGGATTAATACGACCTGAGCCAGTAAAACGCAACCTTGTAGCTGAAGTGGCAAATGAGATCTGGGTATTTAGCGCCAAGCATTGTGGGATATGGGGAAGCCTCGAGCCAGTAAATAGCTCTTGAGTTTTAGTAGAAGGCAGAGTCGGAGCAGAGGATCGGCTCCGAACCCATCCAGCAAGAATGAAGGCGAGATAGACAACTTAACATTGCCTTGTGGTTGTCTTTGAAATTTTTGGCAATTTTATTTTCGTAACTAGCTTTGGATGATTTTATGAGGGATCTCAGTTTCTTACTGAGGCTGGTAAGGAAGTTTTTTGCATCCTGGGATTTTCCTCTTTTCTGCAACAGTTTCTTCCTTTTGTTGTAAAGTTTGTTTATGGCAGGGGACCACCAGATTGGCTTCCTTTTTTTGGATGAGAGTATCTTGGTTCTATTTGGGATGGCACGATTCATGCATGAGCGGATACGCTCATACAGTGCCTTAGTGTAGGATTCAGCAGTTGAACTTTCAGTTCCCGTCTGCATGGGTGTCATGAAGTTTGTCACTTCTGACTTGAGTAGCATGAAGTTGGTTTTGGAGAAGTTTTTTATGGAGGTTTCCTTACTGGGGGGGTGGGGGTGGGATGTGGATGTTAAGGGTGATTAGCTTATGGTCAGACCTGACTAACGAGGGGGTGACCATAGGTGTGGATCACCGATTTCCCATGTTGGTAATGACCAGGTCAAGGATATTGGAGCTCCTGGTGGAACTATGGATTAGTTGATCTAGGGCGTTGCAATTTATGAATTCCAACAACCGTTGGGCAAAGGTGTTGGTACATGAGTTTTCCCAGTTAATGGCAGGGTAGTTAAAATCACCCAGTATTAGGGTGTTTGGTTCTATCTTAATATTTTCCACTATGTTTAGGAAAGGTGTAGTGAGAATCTTGGGGTATGGTGGGGGATCTGTAGCAAGCTACAATTTGGATTGCAGTCCTACCTAGTGTTAGTTGCACCTGGAGAATTTCAGACGCATTGTGTTGGGCAACTAGCTTGGTGGTGTGAATATCCTTGGTGAATATTGACACTCCTCCACCTTTAGTGTTTCGGTCCTGCTTTGGTGGCTGAAAAGTGTGTTAAGAGTTGTAGCCTGGTACTGCAGCGGTGCTCTCTGGAGCCTTGAACCTATAATTTAAATTCTCATTCTAATTCGTAAAATAATGAATCTTGCCAAGATTTGTTGCTTTTGCACTGCTGTCTGGTGAGGCTGGTCTGAAGATGAAAGAAGGTTTATCAGTGGTATTCTCAAACTGAGCACCCCTTTGGAAAGGCACATTTCTAGCTTTGGAATATGTCCCTGAAATTATTCAAGACATGACTACATCAGGCACTGGCAAGATTTGTTGCTTTTGCACTGCTGTCTGATGAGGCTGGTCTGAAGATGAAAGAAGGTTCATCAGTGGTATTCTCAAATTGAGCACCCTTTTGGAAAGGCACATTTCTAGCTTTGGAATCTGTCTGTGAAATTATTCAAGACATTACACCTGGCACTGGCAAGATTTGTTGCTTTTGCACTGCTGTCTGGTGAGGCTAGTCTGAAGATGAAAGAAGGTTCATCAGTTGTATTCTCAAACTGAGCACCCCCTTTGGAAAGGTACATTTCTAGCTTTGGAATCTGTCCCTGAAATTATTCAAGACATGACTACATCTGGCACTGGTAAGACTTGTTGCTTTTGCACTGCGGTTTGCTAAGGCTGGTCTGAAGAGGAAAGAAGGTTCATCAGAGGTATTCTCAAACTGAGCACCTCTTTGGAAAGGAACATTTCTAGCTTTGGAATCTGTCCCTGAAATTATTCAAGACATGACTACATCTGGCACTGGCAAGATTTGTTGCTTTTGCACTGCTGTCTGCTGAGGCTGATCTAAAGATGGAAGAAGGTTCATCAGTGGTATTCTCAAACTGAGCACAACCAAAATAATTTTCATTTAAAAGTGTACAAAACTGTGCAGCAAATCAAGCACTGCAAAACATCCAGGACTGGTTTATTAAATGTCTTCTGTAGATGCAGACATTTTATTCCACTCATGCATTCGCTTTTTCATGTGCTTTGAAAAATGCATATACAGTTGCATTTCACACAGTACAGTCCTGAACATCTCACTAGTAAACTTCAGTAATCCCTCCCTTTTAACTAATACCCATTTTACACTTCCATAAACAATCAAAAAAAAAAAAACAAAGGTCAGACACATCCAGCAAGACACAAAATATGCAGAGCTGTTGTTGGGGTGCTGCAACAATAATGAAAGTTGGTGCGACCAAATAAGCACAGTACTTTATTTTTATATAGTGTGACAGCTGCACTAAAGAATACAAAAGATAATAACATTTTTAGTCAAGAAACTAGACAAATGCTACACTTTATGAGTAAAGCATCAAAGGAACAAAACCACAAGCAAACACATTTCAGACCATCTCGCAGCCTTGCAGGGAGGACACATATTTAGGCAGACAGTCACATTCTGAAACCTGTTCCTTTTATTTCTTATTTTTACGGCTTTTGGTGTTTGACAAGTAATTTTTGGCACTGGAGTGTATTAAAAAAGCGAGTGCAATCAGGGGGACGCACTTCATTTGATGGATCCGAGAATTGGCTGGTTCCAGCCAGAACAGCTTGGAATTTCCACAATCTTGTGGTTGCAAATTTGGTAAACTATGCAAGGGCTGAGGCATCTGTACTTTAATAATAACTGTAATATTAACATAAGAAGCAGCAATACCATCACAGACTTTGGTGGTAGCACGGAGGGGATGGACCAGAAGTCATCCGGTGGACAAGGACCAAGTTGCCAAATAGTAGGGGTCCCAGAACAGATCCACGTAGAACACCACTAGTGACAGGTCTGCTGTCGGAGGTGGTGGTGCATATTTTGACCATGTGGGTCCTATTGGTGAGCCAGTTGGCCACTCATCTGATGAGACAGGGATTTACACCAAGCTGAGTTAGCTTTTTGATGATGCCTGAGTGGGGCATTGTGCAAAGATCTTGGCCAAGTCAAGGTAAAGCTGTATGTACTGAATTTCCCTCATCCAGGGCCTTTGTGACAACCTCAAAGAAGTCAACCAGGTTCAACAGGCAAGATCCACCCCTTATGAATCTGAAATGGGTGGGGTCAAGTACTTGGAGATTGCCTATGTCCTTGTTTATGTGATCCATAAAAATACGCTCCATGGCTTTACTGATCAGACTTGCAAGTTAATGGGGCAATAGTGAAATTAACAAAGCAACCTCAGGCCTAAAGAATAGGCGACTAATTTGATTTTTTTCATACTGAGCTAAGAAAGACATGGAGTTAATTGAGATACTTTGCCAGAGTTACAAAACAAGCTGTGAAGTTAATATAAAGCCCTTTTCAAAAGATGAGGGAGTTAATGAAAAATGTTACAGACACAAAGGGTGAAAAGCATCATTCATGACTTCCCAAAACACCACATCTTCTTTGTTCACTGCAATAGGCACGTGCTGAATTGGCACAAAAAAGGTCAAACTACAACAAAAGGCCCACTTTCATTTCTAATGCAGGGCACAGATCAGTTTGACAGCATAACATTTATTCATAAATTGTAGTTAATAATGAAATTATTATACCCTCATTCTCTGCAACAGAAATCACTCTGATTGTTGCGATATCCAGTAAGACTGCCGGGACACAAAAAATGTTAAATTATATGAGCTACGAGTTGTACCATCAGACCAATACTTAGCAGTTGATATGAACTTGATTGTAACACAGCTAAATCTTGTCACAGATCATGAGTTAGAAACCTAGTCAAACCTTAAAAACAGGAAAATTGAACTTTTTAAACTCAATAACTTAACAAGACATCTGACTGCTATCCCATTGTCTTTCCTTTAGCTTTATGGAAGATATTGTGGATTTCATTAGTACAGAGATTTAAGCATTTTATGCCCCAACTTAGCCTGCTTAGTGCTGTAAAGTTTAGTTTACAATAGGCGCAGCATGGTGGCAACTCTGATTTATGTAAATGGCATAACCCCCTCATGCAGCCTTGCTCTCCAAGGAACTGGCACTACTAATAGTCTCCATTTGAGATACATTAAAGGGGTTTGCACCACAGGACACAGACACCCCTACATGATATAAGAATTCAAAAACCTCATTGCTCTTTCCTTAGCCCTCACCCTGGCTGACCATCAGACACCGGACTCAGACCTAGAGCATCAACATCACAAGCATACATCCTACCCCTGTGCCTGTGGTCCATCCAGAATAAAACAAAGCTGCAGCAGTCAATAGTTATTTGCAGTTCTCGTCTAGCTCTCCATGTTCTTCATCATCTTTGCCTTTTATACCATACAGTCTGCCGTAGCCACAGTAAAAATTATTCACTTTATTTACTACATAGTTGACTTGGTGGTCATGTTTGGCTCACCATAAGCAAAATTTAAGATTTGATGTCCAGGTAATGAAGTAATGCGTCAACAATAATTTGATGATAAATCCAGGCAACTCGCATTAAAAACAACCATATATGTATTATGTCAGAGTAGTCATTAATCTGTGTTACAAGAAATTCCTTCACAAGAAACAAAGTGGCAGTATACGCACCATAAGGCAACTATAAATTCAGGCATGTAATAGTAAATTCAGCAATAATAAAGGTCATTATGATACACAGTAATGTAATTCATAAGCTGGTAGTGCTGAATAGACATACAGTAGCACACTGAAATCATTCACATTACTAAGACAGTGACAGATGTTCGCAGGGTGAGAGTATGTAGAATAGTACTATTCGGTCAACAGAAGAGACCACAAATGTCAGGAATAAAGACTCAAACATACCAACATGGCTGAACCAAGAGATTAGTTTGCTCAAAAGTTAAGACTTTAGAGCAGTGGTCTAATGTGCTACCCCATTCATTATCCTTGTGTTATTCAGACTTTGCTAGGTATTTGTCTTAGCCACTTGTTAAGCTGTTAGTCTCATCAGATATGAGTGCATATTTTTAGGAGTAATGAGAGCACTGACTATAAACTAACTTACTAGGTTACATGGTTTTCACAGGTAAATATAAAGATTCAAACCTAAGACTACTGGATAAAGCTTATTTGTAACTTACATCTTTAGCTCTCAGTGCTAAAATGCCAGGCAGTTATCTATCTTAGTCACCTTTAAAATGGGGATAAAATGTTGTTAATCTTTTTGAGGCCCTCTTTCTTATTTAGCTTCTCTGACTCGCTTGTGAAGTTTAGAGTCGGGATATTTTGTTTAATTAATTTCTTAACTGGATAAACCCACTGGACAAAGATGCCCATTTTCAGGATCAACCCAGATACACTGTCTGAGAAGTGGCTTTTTCAAAATTATCCTGTGTAGATAAACAGAGGTGAAAAAAAATCAAACCTCTGTTCACATAACTACAAAAAGCAGCTCATTACTAGATCTTAGCCGTAATCTGTTGAACTAACTGCCAGAATTGCCTCTAACATTGCACCATGGTTTGCCTGATAATGAAACACCATTTCTGGAATTCTATCTACTTTTTTGTCTCTCTATTTCTCTGCCTTAAAGTCAGTAACAAAGGAGATTATCATTTATTACAGGTCACTGAGCAGAGAAAATGCTAGCTATATGACTGCAATTTTATTTTCCAGTGAAAAAGTAAATCCAGCATATTACTTTGAAACTACATCTCTTTTCATATGTCCTCATGTGGTATGCTTTTAACTTGACCTTAATTTTGCTACTAGCTGTACTTTCTAATCTAAATTCTAATCTAAGTGAAAGCTCAATGACAAGAGTTCTTGTTGAGTAGCATGCTGACAATTATACTACATGCTGACAATTATACTACATGAGCACAATCTCTATCTATACTAGCTTACCTGTTAATGCATTCAGGAGATGCTGTACTGTACACGTTTTAAATGAGAACTCCCTCTGTCAACTCTTCTTCGGCGTGATCACCAAATCCTCCTCCTTCAGCTCTTCTTTGTCGCGAATACACAAATTCCTATATCGGCACGAAAAACTAATGGAAGGGTGCTTTTGGCGCATGCGCACACCAGCTAAAGAGCGCAGGCGTGAAAATAAAAAAACGGAAAAAAAGTAAAATTTGAACTTAAGGGTCGCAGGCTGCATGGAAGAGCTCTGAGGGCCGCGGGTTGGACACTACTGCTTTAGAGTGTATTTTAATAAACTCAATAGTAAAGAAAATAAAGTTGAATCAAGTGAAGCACTTAGAAAATTCCTTAAGGAAAATACAAGACCAAGACTATCAGATGAACACAGAAAAATAACTGATAAACATATAACCATGACAGAAATTAAAGCGCAAATCAAGAAACTAAAATTAAATAAAGCCCCAGGTAATGATATGACACCAGAGATGTTTAAACTAGTATCTAACTGCATTAAATATATTACTAAGTGTGTTCACATCAGTTAAAGAAGGTAATAAATGCCTTCCTTTATGGAAATACACTCAAGTATCACCAATTTTGAAACAAGATAAAAAACCTGATGAGGGTTACCTCATATAGACCCACAAGTTTATTAAATATAGTTTATAAAACATTTCTGACAGTTCATGCAAACAGAATAAAACAAATATTGCCATTATTGATATAAAATGATCAAACAGGATTCATTAAAAGCAGAAATACATATGACAATATAAAGAGAATTTTGTTCCTTACTGATTTCATAAACAAAACAAAAAATAAAATTAATGTCATTTGCTTAGCTATTAACAGTGCACTCGATTCTGTGAATTGGGATTAGCTTTGGCTTGCACTGGTGGAGTATGGATTTTCAAAAAAATTTACCTCACTAATAAGGCCTCTTTATGATAAATCTTTGGCATACATAAAAATAGGATCCTGTTTGTTGGAGCCTATTACCATTACAAAAGGTACAAAACAGGGTTGTTCACATTAGCAATAGAGCCATTAGCAAATTTCATACGTGCAAACCCAAACATTCAAGGAATTCAACTATATACTGACCTTGAGGTAAAGATTCAACTATTTGCAGACGACATTTTATTGACTTTAAAAGAAAACAACAACACACTAAAAGAACTATGGAAAGTAACAAAACAGTTTAACATGATTTCTGGACCATCGTTTAATGAAAATAAAACCAATATGTTACTAATAAATATGAACAAAGAAGCATTAAATAAAAATATCATAGATATCTATCTAGAAATTATACAATCAAACACTTAGGAGTTAAAATTACAAATGACATAGATATAACAGTGCAACTAAACTACACAGAGATTTTGGAAAATATCAAAGAACTCATACAAAAATGAAATAAGCTATTTTTACCATGCCGGAAAGACTATATATAATTAAAATGATTATATTCCTGAAAATTCTGTATTTTATACAAGCTTGCTCACTACCTCCACCTAAATCACATTTAAAACAATTTGAAAGATTAATAATGAAATTCCTATGGTATCCTAGAAAACCTAGAGTTGCCCTAAGACATTGTTTTGACAAATGGGAAGAAGATGGAATAGGCTTACCAGATTTAGGAGGATATATACAATCGTCAGCTTTAAAAACAGTTTCTCTATGGTTAAACAAATATAATTCCAAATGGAAACTAGTACATGAAAAATCTGGTTAAAAAACACTCATGATACAATAAATAAATATACGGAAATAGTACCGAACAGCTTACCTAGGTTCATAGGTTGATACTAGCCTATCAGCCCTAGGGCCTATACAAGCCTAGCCATAACAATTCCCTGGCTATTTCTTCCAACACTATTTACTTCCCTGGTTATTGAAAAAATATATGACAACAAAGAAACACAAATATATACATTCTAAATACATTATCAATACTCAAGTCTTTTATGCACTTTGTAAACAAAAATCCAGATACAATAGCATGGACTTTTTTTCATATTCCCAGTAGCATATACACAAAATAGTATTATAACTCAGTAGCAGTTGAAACGCTTAGCAAGAATGGTCCAATTTACTGACATCAGTTGATAAACACTAATAAAGTACTAATTGTTTGTGTCTTTCGGCTTTTCTCGGTTAGGGGTCGCCACAGCGGAACTCCGGTCCGCTAATGATTGGTAGTGGATTTTTACGTACTGGGTTACCAGCCCTGACGCACAACCTTCACATATGCCTCCACACAGAAGACGCTCTAGCTGAGAATCGAACGGGACGCCTTGCTATGAGGCGACAACGCTACCGCAGCACCACCACCGCAGTCTACCAAATTATTAGTGAGTTCAACCTTGAAAATAACATGTGGTTAACACTGCAGGGATTAAGACAAACAGTTTTAAACCAACAGGCAATAATGCAGATTGTGTTAGAGAAAAGGTTCCTAACATCATAGAGCAGTTAATGCTAATGGAATTTCCCATAAATGGGAAAGGAATTCATCAGTATTGTACAAATTAGTTAAAAGAAACAAGAGTTCATAATGAACAAAATATATGGAAACGCTATGAAACAGTTAATGGTAAAATGCCAGATGATAAAGATAAAAAACTAATCCTTACATCTCCAAAACTAACATCTCTATACTATAATGGCAACTTTTCACATGGCAATTTATACAGAGAACATACTTAACACCACACAAATTAGAACTAATATATAATAAAGAAAATAGATGTTAGTGGTGTAAATCACAATCAATAGCCAACTGGCAACACATGTTCTATGAATGTCATTTACTTAAACCATAATGAGAACTATTTCTTACAGGCACTGTTCAATGATAATTTCCAACTTACAAAATCTCTAGTTTTGTTGAATACACCTGTACCGTCTTGTGTTCCAAGGCAAAAATATGTAATTTTGTGGACTCTCCTTGCTATTGCAAGGGAAAATATTACACAGAACTGGAAACCTGTAACTCCTCCCAATTATAAACATTTCAAGAACATGGTTTTATTAGTCTCAGAGTTGGAATTGAAAACAATCAAGGAAAGAACAGAACAACCTACTTCCTTAAGCAGTGCCTGGCAAAAAGTAAATCAAGTGCTGGAAACAGAAGACTGCAATAAATTATAATCTTATTCAAAGATACATTCAAGAAAACAAAGTTTTTCAAGTACAGACATTCTATGTAAACAGCTGGTTTCGTAATGTTTGTTTTTGGAATTGTTTCTCCACTTTAAGCTATGGCTATGTAAATATTTCCTTGATATACATATTGTATATATGTTTATGTTTATGAAAATCAATAAAAATGTATGCAGTAAAAAAGAGGCATTAATGAAGGAAGACTTGAAGGGCTCCGCAAAAGTGAAAAGGCGCATCCAAGCCTGCCTCCTGAGAGAGAGATGCCTGAACCCGTTGCCCTACTTGCTCCATCTGCTGTATAAGGTATGAGCCTCATGGAAGAGGTTACGACTGAATTGAGGGTGGCAGTCTGAGCATTGACTATCTGCCACCGTGTCAGCTACAGCTCCTTGGAGGGAGTCTGAAAGTTCCTTCAACAGGTCCCTCTGTAATCTGGTGAAGTGGGTAAGGTAGTACAGAGACAGTAAGGTAAAGGTCTCTGACAAAAAGACGTGCTTCCCATACCTATCCATAGTCCTGGAATCCTTATTCAGAGGATGGATATAGGAACTGGTCTCAGACTGTTCCTTTTTAGTGGCCATCGCCACGACCATGGCATCAACTGCCACACCTTTTGTTAAGAATAGTTTATCCTTTGGGACAGTAATGTACTTATCTGGCCTCCTAGGAGTAGGCTCTATGAAGTCTGGGGTCTCCCAAGCCTTCAGAGAGATTAATTCAATAAGCTCATCGGCCGGAGGGGTCACACAAGAGGTTGAAGGATGAGACCCAAAAGCCTTTAGGTATACAGAGTCCTCAGCTGAAGGGTATGTGGACTGCCAGTCACCTCTCTGCTTTAAAATGTCCAGGAAGTCTCCAAAGGAGACATCTTCAGAAGGTGACTGTGGGGACCCTTCTGCCTCATCGAGGTCAGTATCGGATGTAATAGACTCATCTAAGGTGTCCTTGCAGGCCCCTCTTCCGAGGGACCTCCTCAGTGGGATATTCTGGGGAGGTTTCAGAAGAGGGGGGAATCCCACGTTGGACATCCTGAGGCCTGGGGTCTCTGCGGTCCTGTGGAGAGGGTATGTGATAAGACAAAGTCACCCGCATAGAACTGGGAGAAAGACCTGGGGGGGGGATTGTGTCTTACACTGGGATGAAGTCAGAACCCTCCTCATGACTGCAAAGGCAGTCTGTCCTTGCTCCGAAGAAAATCCCAGATCTGCAAGAGGGTTGTCTGGCCCGAAAGAATCTCCTCCAGAGCAGAAGACATAAGCTCCAACGCAGAGGTAGGAGCCAAACTCACTTGCTCCAAAGCCCCAAGAGACAGGGTTGAATTCGAAGAGATCTGAACCAGCTCTGCGGACCGGACATGAGAGTGTTAGTACTTAGAGGTCTCCTGCTCTGACTGGGTGGAAACGCTCGAGGCAGAAATCAGATCAGAGGAACGTATGGGACCCAGCTCCGATACAGACAAGCTGAACGTTGGAATCTTCTGGCTCTGAAACCAAGGAACGGATGGGGAGGAGGAGCAGGAGCCAAAGGGGAGGACAGTGTCTGACCAGATTCCTTTGGGTTCGGATCCAACAACAGTTTGGCCAAGGCCAGTGTCTTTAGCAGCCTCTGCACTACCCTATTCACATCTTCATTGGACAAACTCCTGGTGGATCGAGTAGAAAGGGTAGGGGATCTTGACTTGGTCAAAAATGGTGAAGGGAGCCAAGAGTGAATGTGTTCCAAAGAAGGTGAACAGCTCAGATACCTGAATTCTGTGGGTGCCAAAGACATTGGAGCTGATGGCTCCAATTGCTCCACCGAAGTCTTGGATCCATCATCGACTGTCTGCTCCGAGGATTCTGTTGGAGTAGACAGTCTTGGAACTTTCTGCTTTAGCTCCGAAGAGGATTTTGGCGCCAAAGAAGTACGCTTTTGAGCTTTGTCTGACTTGTCAGATTTGGTGGTGGACTTTGGTGATAGAGTCTCAGAGAAGGGAGTTTTCAGCAGACCCTTCAAAATAAGTTTATTCTTGCACTCCAAGAGAGCTCTCTGGATAAACCATAGCATATGGAACATGGCTCTTGGAGATGAAGAGGCCCCAAACAATACACACAAAGTGTATGAATCACTAAGGGGCATCTTCCTTCCACACTGCTCGCACTTTCTGAAACTAAGAGGTTTCCCTTCCTGTTCATGTGACATTTTTTAACAGTTATGAAAAGAGAAATAGAAATTAAACAAGAAACACACACACACACTGATACAAGCACACACCAGAAGGTCCTCTAATTTAAATGGACACAAAGGAAATTTTGAAAGATAGATTGGATGAAAGCCTTTCTTCTTATTTTTTTGGAAAATCGTCCTCTAAATAAAAATGGACGACAAAGGAGGAAAGGGATAGAAAAGAGGGGTAAATGTCCTCCAACTTAACAAGACGTTAATTAGATGTCCTCTAACTGAAATGGATGCGAACAGAAGGTAAAGGGGCTAACACTCACTCTGAATTACAGGGAAAAAAAAGCAGGGGAAGGGTATATGTATATATAAAATAATCTACAACAAATAGTAATAGTATTGAAAAATGAAAGTACTATTGTATTGCTTGTTTCAGACCCTTCTTCTCGAGTGGCAAATGAGATCTGAGGAGCTTAGGGAGTTGCATTATGGTTAAGGGAGAATGCCCACGAGCTTTGCTAAAGGACTTCAGCATTTGAACTGGCAGAGACGGATCTGATAGATCAGATCCGACCTCCCCATCAGTGAGAATAAAGGCGAGATTGACAACATCACATCAGTTATTTATTTGTATGTATTTGCTAATCATAACAGAAAGCAATCTCAAAGTATAACAGTCAATATCCAAAATCACTGCAAATTACCTACCTCCTACATAATTGTATTGCTGAAAAATAATTCAACATACAAAAATCACAGATTTATAAATGACTACTCCCGAAAGTGGTAAAATAAAACTTAAAAAAACAAAACAAACAACCACTCTAATTCAGTGCTTTCGTCAAACAAGACTTCATTAGAAACGTCTAAAACAACTCAGTCAAATGTCTTACATTGAGTAAGCCATCCAAGATGTTCTACAGGTGTAAAGGTGTACAGATACAGGTGTAAAATACATAAACACTTTCAAATATAATAAATCAAATACTTATTCATTTTGAAAAACAAATATAAGGCATCCAGACAACCACTCAGCAGGTACTCGTAACGACAGTTTGTTAGGTTCTCAATAAAACCACACTCAAAACAAGATAGTCCACAGGTTAAGCACTTTTGTCGGAATAACCAACTTCATCAGAATACACAATACAACTCAATGGATTTAAATACCCTCCCAAAAAGCAAAAACCATGACATCACATCCTACTATTAGATCACTTCCTGTCAACTAATGCACATATTTAAAGGAAATACCTGACTTAAATTGCCAAGACATATGAAAAAGTATACTCCCATACTGCAAATAAATATATACAAAAATGTAAATACACATACATATCACCGATAAATATAAATGTATATAAATATATAACAGACTGTAGATACTGTGATGCAGAAAAGTGGGGTAATAAACCCATGAAATGACAATAAAAACCTTTTAAATATTTTTTAAATATAAAACAAAGCTCTTAGCTTCAACAAGGGCATAATACTTGTACGCTCATTAGTGCCAAGATACGAGTCTGCATTCAACTTAATTTGCCATTTTAAACTCTAATAATTCTAAATAATCATCCACTGAGCCACCCCAGGGTCCCAGGTCTGCATGATCAATGGCAAAAAAAACTAAAATAATGCGTTGGATATTTGTCCACGATTGAAACGTGCATTCTTTTTATTTTTGCATTTAATATCATAGCAACGCTCATATACTCTCTGCTTAAAGGCCCTTTTCGTTTTGCCGACATAAAATACGTTGCATAACCCGCACTTAGCAATATATACCACCCTTTTCGAAAAACAAAAAAGTTTTTTTTACTGGGGTAGATTCATCCAAAATTCTTAATAAATATATATTCACCCTCCATAACATATGGGCACTGCCCACATCTACCACATTTAAGGCATCCACTAGTTTTGTTCTCTTTCTTCTGTCTTTCCAAGAGTGCTTTATAACTATAATCTTTTTTGTAGACAATCACTGGTTTATCCCCTACAATTTTAGAGACATCCCGGTACAGTAACATCACTGGCCAAAAATTAATCAATGTGTTTTTGATTTCACAGAAATCAAAGATGAAGGTTAGGGTGCGCGATCTTGAAAAAATATTGTTATTAGAATGCAATCTATCTCTAACCTTTCCATCATCAATACCACAACTACTGAATAAAATTTTTACTATTAACCCATTCCGTCTTTTGACAGTAACCTCATTTTCGATTTCTTTTAAAAAATTCATAGGGTAACCCCTTCTTCTGAACATATCAATAAGTTTCACATTCTGTTTGGAAGTCCCCTTCATCTGACACCATTCTAGCGATTCTAATACATTGTCCCCTAACTGGGGACTTTTTCTGATGAATCGGGTGCCAGCTCTCAAAATGTGAAAATGTATTTGAATACGTAGGTTTCTTGTACAGCTTAGATATAAAATATTTACTCATATAATCCTTCACTATAGTGACATCTAAAAAAATTCAAGCTCTCTATGTCAGAATTCAGGGTAAATTCTAAAAAATCAGTGGTACTATTAAGGTATTCAAAAAACTCACCTAATTTATCCTCACCCCCTTTCCATAAAATGACTATGTCATCCAAATAACGACCATATAGGACCCAATGGTCTTTGTAGCATGAATTCATAATGTATTCCTCCTCCCAGTGTACCACAAGCACACTGGCAAACACAGAGGCACAACATGCTCCCATGGCCACCCCTAAAGTTTGCTTAAAGAGGTGGCCATCAAAGCTTAAAAAGTTATTTTCCAAAACAAGTTCCATACAGGTTCTAATGGCATGTTTGGTGTCAAAACTTAAATCAGAATGCCTACAAAGATATTCATAAAACCAATCAAGCCCCTCCTCATGTGGGATTACTGAAAATAGATTCTTAATGTCCAAGGTGGTCGTAATAAGGCCATCATCACACATATCTGGATGTATTCTACCTAAAAAAATCCCATGAATCTTTAATAATCCAAGGCGTCTTTTCCACTAGACCTTTCAATTGATGGTTCACAAATTTGGCCAACCCATATGTTTTTGAAGCCTTGGCGTTCACAATCGGACGTAGAGGGGGGTTCTGGATAGATTTATGTATCTTCGGGATGCCAAAAATGGTAGGTGTTTGGGGGTTTTACACTCTAAGAACATATCTGTGTCAATACTTATCTGTCGATTAAGTAACAATTCCTCAATGGTCAAATCGATGTTCCTATAGGATAGATTCATCTCATTGACTGACGCTTCTCGATGAGTGTCAGTATACAATAGATCAAACATTTTACTATTGTAATCTAAATAATTCATAATGACCAACCCTCCCCCTTATCAGGTTTCATAATGACCAGCCCTCCCCCCTTATCAGGTTTCATAAGCCTGATGTTGTTACTAATGATGTCTTGAAGTAACATCCATTCTTTTTCATCCAAATTGTTAACATAACCCCTGTGGTTACGATTCAAAATGATTTTCCTAAGTTCATTTTCACAAAGTGTCTCATAAATCACAAGGAGAGGGTGGGTAAGTGAAATAAAAGTGCTGGGTCTATGGAACTGGTGGGCATTTTGAGTAATAGTAGTAGTTCCAAAATGTACCCCTAAATTTAACTTCCTCACATACATTTTAAGGTTTAAAGTACTATCAACATTTGATGATCTCTCCCCAGAACAAAATTCAACCCTTTCGCGAACATATTAGCCCAGTCAACATCAACACAAACTTGACTAAAATTATAAATAGTAAAATCACCATCATCATTTTGAATGACCTAAATAACTTGTTCACAGTGTTCAACTATCTCCGGTAGGCCACCCTCCCTCCCCTCCATGACGGATAATGACTGTAATTGTTGTTCTGATAATACATTTGTCCCTTCCTCTCCCCCCCTCTGCTCTCTGATCCTCTCGGATCTTCTCAGGGGAGGGGGTCCATGGGGACATCCCCGTTTAAATACTCTTTGTCAACAGGATTATCATTGACCACATCGTTCACATCATTATTTTGTTCATTAAAATAAACAGAATCCTGCCCTCTAGGAGGGTCGGGGTAAGCTTTACCAATTTCATAATCAATCTTGTCCCTATTTAGTTTACGTTGTTTCCTAGCCCTAAGTTCAACCAACCCATTGCCCACATGTTTAAATACATTTAAAAAATCATTCTTTTTACTAACAAACAATAAATCATTCTTAATACTCAGTTCTACTTTTTCAATGTCTCTAATAACCAAGGACATTTTCCTGTTGTTATCGCTAATGAGAATTCTTAAAAACTCACATCCCTGTCTGTTGAAAAATGCAGTTAAGTCTTGGTACAACTGGGAGTTCTTAGTCATCCCAGAGGGATATTTCCACAGTCTCAGTCCTTTTGGAATTTGCTCTCGTTCTACGCATTGTACGCAGGTATGAATTTTCCAACTGTAGTTTCTTATACTTGAAAGTTAGTTCCTGAAAACGACCCAATTGTTGCTCCATACTCATATGAGATTCATTGAGCCGTTCCTGATTGTCCTCCAGTATCGTCTCACTTCTGAGCCAATCTTCCTTAGAAAAAGACACTGTACTCATGTCAGCAACTCCAGAAGCTGAACGCACAACACCAGTGACAGAACCAGACAGAATACTTGATCCAACAGCACCATCAAGTGAGCAACCAGGATTATTGCATGATCTTTGTGCTGGAGTGATAAAGGACTCGCACAATACAGTATTCTGCGAAACAGGAACCCCACTGTCATTGCTATTAATTTCAGTTGTCTGCCAATAAAATAAGATGTCAACTTTGCTATTAAGTTCCTGAATTGAAGTGGCTAATGCAGCTAACGCTTCAGCAAAAGAAGATACAACCATACCGCTGGGAGTGTTGTCACCTATACCTTCCTCCATAAACCAATTGTTCTGTCCAAAGGAAACACAAACCCAGAAAAACAAATATAAGGTATCCAAACAACCACTCAGCAGGTACTTGTAACGACAGTTTACTGGGTTCTCAATAAAACCACAGTAAAGACACACGATAGTCCACAGATTAAGCACTTTCGTCGGAACAACCAACTTCATCAGAATACACATAATACAACTCAAAGGATTTAAATACCCTCCCAAAAAGCAAAAATCATGACATCACATCCTAGTATTAGATCACTTCCTGTCAACTAATGCACATATTTAAAGGAAATAATACCGGACTTAAATTGCCAAGACATATGAAAAAGTATACTCCCATATTGCAAATAAATATATATAAAAATGTAAACACACATACATATCACCGATAAATATAAATGTATATAAATATATAACAAACAACTGTAGATACTGTGATGCAGAAAAGTGGGGTAATAAACCCATGAAATGACAATAAAAAACTTTTAAATATAAAACAAAGCTCTTAGCTTAATTGAAAGGTCTAGTGGAAAAGACGCCTTGGATTATTACAGATTCATGGGTTTTTTAGGTAGAATACATCCAGATATGTATGATGCTGGCCTTATTATGGCCACCTTGGACATCAAGGATCTATTTTCAGTAATCCCACATGAGGAGGGGCTTGATTGGTTTTATGAATATCTTTGTAGGCATTCTGATTTAAGTTTTGACACCAAACATGCCATTAGGACCTGTATGGAACTTGTTTTGGAAAATAACTTTTTAAGCTTTGATGGCCGCCTCTTTAAGCAAACTTTAGGGGTGGCCATGGGAGCATGTTGTGCCCTTGTGTTTGCCAATGTGGTTTTGGCATACTGGGAGGAGGAATACATTATGAATTCATGTTACAAAGACCATTGGGACCTATATGGTCGTTATTTGGATGACATAGTCCTTTTATGGAAAGGGGGTGAGGATAAATTAGGTGAGTTTTTTGAATACCTTAATAGTACCACTGATTTTTTTAGAATTTACCCTGAATTCTGACAGAGAGCTTGAATTTTTTTAGATGTCACTATTATGAAGGATTATATGAGTAAATCTTTTATATCTAAGCTGTATAGGAAACCTACATATTTGAATACATTTTTACATTTTGAGAGCTGGCACCCGATTCATCAGAAAAAGTACCTAGTTAAGGGACAATTTATTAGAATCGCTAGAATGGTGTCAGATGAAGGGGACTTCCAAACAGAATGTGATATACTTATTGACATGTACAGAAGGGGTTACCCTATGAATTGTTTTAAAAGAAATCGAAAATGAGGTTACTGTCAAAAGATGGAATGGGTTAATAGTAAAAAATGTATTTAGTGGTTGTGGTATTGATGATGGAAAGGTTAGAGATAGATTGCATTCTAATAACAATATTTTTCAAGATCGTGCACCCTAACCCTCACCTTGGATTTTTATGAAATCAAAAAAGTACAGTTTTGTACCTACCATAAATGTAGATGTTCGAGGATCCACATTGCTGCAGTCCTAACTATTGGGGTAGTCCGCTGTCCAGTCGGCCCGAATACCAAAGTATATGGCTGACGTCGGTCAGGGCGCATTAGACTGACGTCAGTACGTCAGGGTACTAATGCGCATGACCGACGTCATATCCTCAGTCTTTTCTTGCCCCAGATGTCAGAAGACCCTGAAAAGATAAGGCCAAAACAAAAACAAAACTCCCAAAATACCTGCACCAAAAAATATATATACAATATATACACAATTAGCAGAATATAACCTCACCTACACAACCACCCCTAAACACAGAGGGAAGGAGGGAGGGTAAATTGGACTGCAGCAATGTGGATCCTCGAACATCTACATTTATGGTAGGTACAAAACTGTACTATGTTCTTCATTCCACATTGCTGCAGTCCTAACTATTGGGTAGAATCCCAAAGCAGAGGTAAGGGAGGCTGGCAAATCATAAGGAAGCAGGAACTGACAACATGCCTTGCAAAATAGCTGTGGCAAAACCAGCCCTAGACTTAGAGTAGAGAGGAAGGTGATAATGCTTAGAGAAAGTATGCACTGAACTCCAAGTAGCTGCCTCCAAAATATCCTTAGTTGCCACCCCTTAGAAATGCTGTGGAAGTGGCAGTAGCCCTAGTGGAATGAGGCCTAATCCCAGCTGGAATCTCCTTGCCATGATGGGAATAACAAAATGTAATGCAACACCCAATCCACCTAGAAATAGTTTGTTTTGACACAGGCTTGCCCTTTGAAGTCAAAGCAAAAGAAACAAACAACTGCTGAGACTGCCTAAAATCCTTAGTCCTGCTCAAATAATAACGCAATAGCCTGTGTACATCTAAAGTGTGCAAAATCTTTTCCCCTTTATTTTGGGGATCTGCATAAAAGGTAGGCAAATGAATAGTTTGGTTTAAAGCCACACTAGAAACCACCTTAGGCATAAAAGAAGGATTAGTACGTAAAGATAACCTATCCTTATGAAAAATCAAAAAAGGCTCCACTGCCATAAGGGCCTGCAACTCAGAAACCCTTCTTGCAGAAGTAATGGCCAACAAAAAAGCAGTCTTCCATGACAAATATTTCAATTCAGCAGTAGCCGCAGGCTCAAAAGGTTGTAGAGTAAGTTTCTCCAACACAAAATTGAGATCCCAAGCAGGAGTAGGAGCTCTACGTGGGGGTCTTATATTCTTTGCCCCTCTAAGAAATTGCTTGAACAAAGGATGCGAAAACAATGGTGGGTCACAATCATAGTGAGCTGAAATTGCTGCAGCATGAATCTTAATGGAAGAGAAAGACAAACCTTTGTCCAGTAACTCAGTAAGATATTGAAGAGCCACACTCAAATTTGGCTCAGTAATCTCCCAATTGTTTGCTGCACTCCAAAACAAAAATCTCTTCCATTTTTCTGCGTACACTTTCCTTGTACTAGGTCTTCTGGCTTCCATAATCACATTTAAAACTTGTTGAGGAAGCTGAGACCTGCTGTCTTTCAAAACAGAATATGCCAGGCTGTTAGATGTAGACAGTGAAGCTTGACATTGAGCAGATGACCGTCCTTCTGAGACAACAGGTGTGGAATCAAGGGTAAAGGCCATGGAGGCTTCCTTACCAGACTCCTCAGTAATGGGTACCAGTGCTGCCGAGGCCAATCTGGAGCTATTAAAATCATCCTTGGCTTGTCTTGTCTGACCTTTAGAAGCACCTTTGGAAGAAGAGGCAGAGGTGGAAAGGCATACACATGAAGATTTTTCCAACTGAAAGAAAGAGCATCCACTTTCCAAGCTGTGTGATGAAATCCTTTCGTGCAAAACTTTGACAGCTGGTGGTTTAGTGGAGAAGCGAACAGATCTATGTCTGGAGTTCCCCATGACACTGTCAATTTTTGAAATACATGAAGATCCAGTTTCCACTCGTGGGGATCCATGATTTGTCTGCTTAATACATCTGCTAAGGAGTTCTGTGCTCCCGCAGAAACCTTGCCTGAAGAGTTAGTTGCAGACTGAGCGCAGTCTCCCATAAAATCATTGCTTGTCTGCACAATGGGTAAGAATGTGTTCCCCTTGTTTGTTGATGTACCACATGACAGTTGTGTTGTCTGTTAGAATCAACACCTGCCCTGGAAGAAGTAACTCCTTGAAAGCAATTAATGCAAACTGAACTGCTAACATCTCTTTCATGTTGATATGTAGATGCTGTAGTCTGGCAGGCCACTTGTCTTGTATCCACTTTCCATTTAGATGAGCTCCCAAGCAACATCTGAGGCATCTGTCGTTAGAATCTGACTTGCCTCTGGCCGGGTCACAGAGAGTCCCTTGTTTAGGTGACATTCCTGAGCCCACCACAAAAATTCCTTTTGAATGCAAGGTATTATTTGAATGACAGTGTCCAAATCCTGGCAGTGCTGTGTCCACAGATTTTGAGATACCATTGTAGCTTCCTCATATGCAGTTTGGCATTGGGAAGCACCAGAATACAAGATGCCATGAACCCTAAGGCTTGAAGGACTGTCCTTGCAGTCAGCCCGGACTGAAGAGATAGATGATGGAAGTAACTGGAAAGATTCTTTTGTTTGTCCGGGGTTAAAAGGCCATCTGGGCTGCTGTATTCAGTCTCACACCCAGAAAGCACATGTCTTGAGAGGGTACTAGACTGGACTTTATTTCGTTCACAGAATACCCTAGGCATCTTAGCACTGCTATGACATATTCCAGATGCTGTAGAAGATCTTCTTTTTCTTGAGCCAGAATCAGGCAGTCGTCCAAGTAAGGATAGATTTGGATGCCTTTTAGCCTGAAGTAAGCTATCACTGGAGCCAGAACCTTTGTGAATACTCTGGGCGCAGTAGATAAGCCAAAGGGCAATGCAGAGAACTGATAATGAGAATTTCCAGCTCGAAAACGCAGATACTTCCTGCAACTTAGTCTGATTGGCACATGAAGGTAAGCTTCCTTGAGATCTAAAGTTACCATCCAGTGATCTTTGCCCAGCAGAGGTAAAAGCTGTTGTAACGTCAACATTTTGAACTTGGGAATGTCCAGATAAGTGTTGAGGATAGATAAATCCAGAATTGGTCTCCACGTGTTCCCCTTCTTTGGTACTAGGAACAGGCGAGAATAAAATCCTAGGCCCCTTTCCGGCACAGGAACTGACTGAATGGCCCCTATTTGGAGCAACAGAGAAATTTGCTTGTGAGCCTCTGTCCTTTGAAGAGGAGGAATGTCTGGCATGCCTTTGAAAGGAGGCAAGGTATGGAAATAAAACCTGTAACCGTGGTGAATAATATCCAGAACCCATCTGTCTTGGGTAATTAAATCCCAATTTTCTTTGAAAAGAGACAGCCTTCCTCCCAAAGGTGCTGCCAGGCGAGAATGTACTGGCAGCTGAAAAGGCAGGTCATTGGGTCTGCTTACGAAAGGACTGACCCCTGCCCTCACCAGAAGTCTGAGCAGGGGAACTCCCTGTCCTAGGCCTAAAAGAACCCTGAGCTCTGCCCCTACCACGCCTAGACCTACCCCTAGACTGGGAATCATAAGCAGGATAAGTCCATCCCTTAGTAGGCCAATTTCTACTAAACTTCGGGGGCTGCACCTGCAAAAAATCTTTAACAGTTTGCATAGACTTAGCCTTGTCCTCCATTTTCTTCAAAACTGCTTCCACAGGCGAACCAAACAACACATCAGACTGTAGAGGAGCATCCAAAATCCTTGTCTTAACATGCTCAGCTAAATTCTGATCTCTCAGCCAGGCGTGCCTACGAAGAACAGAACCAGTGGCAGCCACCCTGGAGGAGGCTTGCACAGCATCAAAATCACACTGCAAGGAATGTTTACCTACCTGTTCAGACACATGAACTAAATCCTGCAACTCTTTACACTCAATACCTTCAGCCAGAGCATCCACCTTAGATTTCAACTGTGAAAGAAGATAATTCTGATATTTTAACATGTGAAACTGACAATTCAACACCCTCATGGCTAAAGTGGAAGAAGTATACACTTTCTTTCCCCATCTATCCAAAGCCCTTGCCTCTTTATCAGGAGGGACAGGATTTTTAACAACTGAGGCCTTCACACCTTTAGGCCCCTGAGAGACAGTTTCTGGGTCTGCCCTAGGACTCTTAAAAAGATACTTATGAGCTTCAGGCACCCTATAATACCTATCCGGTTTAACTGGGGCAGGAGGCAAAGAATCAGGATTCAGGGAAGCCTCTGCAAACACATCTTCCACCACATTCAAAACAGGAGGTATAGCTAAAGGCCTATGCTGGGGTAAAACAAGAATTCCCTAAGCCTTTTCCTGGAATCAGAGAAATCTTGACCTTCCCATTTAAAATGTTCCCTCATGGAATGCAGAGTCTCTGAAAATGAAAAATCCTCAGGAGGAGAAGCAGAAGGAGTAGAATCATCCACATCAGAATCAGAATAAGGAGGGTACTCCTGCAAGTCTTCAGCCAAGACTCAAGCCTCCGAGCATTGCTCAAAACTCTCAAACTCAGGTTCCACCCTAGGCCTTTTATCAGGAGGGGCATAGAACCCTAATCATAGTAATCAAATCCTCTGCCATTTTAAGCATATGTTTCTTAGGCAAAGATCCTGAAGTACTAGGAGAAACCCCACAGAAGCTAAACTTGGCCTGCCCTCAAAGAAGCCTTGGAAACTGAAGGAGAGGCTCTAACCACCTTAGGAAGAGAGGGAAGAACAGCCACCTGAGAAGCCCCTCAGCCTGGCCTACTTCCTGAGAGGATACATCCTGTAACAGTAAAGTCTCTTCCTGAGACTCCAAAGAGACACCTGGCAAAACCTCTGGCTCCACTGAGCCTTCCAAAGAACCGACGTCTGGGACTGTCGGGTCCTCCACCCTAGGCTTTGCTGCTTTATCTTTGCTTTTAGCGAAGCCGGCGTCGGAGCATCCGATGGCATTTTATAATTACAACGCTTCCCAAACACTAACCTGGCACAGTCTAACCTTCTCTTAATAGTGCGTTTGTTAAATCTAGCACAAGTGCGCATCCAACAACGTCGTGCTCAGGCCCTAAACAAGGTATACACAAAGTATGGTAATCCCTATGAGGTATCTGTTTCCCACAAGAAATACAGTTATTCACTTTTTCTGACATCCGGTTAAATACTGAGGCAAGAAAAAACCAAAATATTCCCCAACGGGGTACTTAGCCAACTTTGATTCGGTCTGAAACTCTGACTTCAGAAACTTTCAGAACGCCAACCTGCACTCGCAAAATTGCTTCTGCATCGGACCATGCGGCAAAAAAGACTGAGGATATGACGTCGGTCATGCTCATTAGTACCCTGACGTACTGACGTCAGTCTAATGCGCCCTGACCGACGTCAGCCATATACTTTGGTATTCGGGCCGACTGGACAGCGGACTACCCCAATAGTTAGGACTGCAGCAATGTGGAATGAAGAACATCACATTGATTCATTTTTGGCCAGTGATGTTACTGGACCAGGATGCCTCTAAAATTGTAGGGGATAAACCAGTGATCATCTATAAAAAAAGATAACAGTTTTAAAGCACTCTTGGAAAGACAGAAGAAAGAGAAAACTAGTGGATGTCTTAAATGTGGTAGGTGTGGGCAGTGCCCATATGTTATGGAGGGTGAATATATATTTATTAAGAATTTTGGATGAATCTACCCCAGCAAAAAACGTTCTTGTTTTTTGAAAAGGGTGGTACATATTGCTAAGTGCAGGTTATTGCAACGTATTTTATGTGGGCAAAACAAAAAGGGCCTTAAAGCAGAGAGTATATGAGCTTTGCTATGATATTAAATGCAAAAATAAAAACAATGCACTTTTCAATCATGTGGACAAATACCCGACGCGTTTTTTTTTGCCATTGATCATGCTGACCTGGGACCCTGGGGTGGCCCAGTGGATGATTATTTAGAATTACTAGAGTTAAATGGCAAATTAAGTTGAATGCAGGCTGATATCCTGGCATTAATGAGCGTATAAGTATTATGCCCATGTTGAAGCTAAGAGCTTTGTTTTATATTTAAAAAATATTTAAAAGGTTTTTATTGTCATTTCATGGGTTTATTACCCCACTTTTCTGCATCACAGTATCTACAGTTGTTTGTTATATATTTATATACATTTACATTTATCGGTGAAATGTATGTGTGTTTACATTTTTATATATATTTATTTGCAATATGGGAGTATACTTCTTCATATGTCTTGGCAATTTAAGTCAGGTATTACTTCCTTTAAATATGTGCATTAGTTGACAGGAAGTGATCCAATAGTAGGATGTGATGTCATGATTTTTGCTTTTTGGGAGGGTATTTAAATCCTTTGAGTTGTATTATGTGTATTCTGATGAAGTTGGTTATTCCGACGAAAGCACTTAATCTGTGGACTATCGTGTTTTGAGTGTGGTTTTATTGAGAACCCAATAAACTGTCATTACGAGTACCTGTTGAGTGGTTGTCTGGATACCTTAATATTTGTTTTTCTTGGTTTGTGTTTCCTTTGGACAGAACTTATTCATTCCGAACAGCATCACTTATATACCTCAATCTCCTATATAAAAACAAAAAAAAATATTTATGATGACAGAATCATTTAACCCAGGATACCCATCTGCCTTTAGTATAATTTTGCCATTTGGTTTCTTTAACTTTAACTCTCTTCCTAAAATTACATCCCCTTAAATCTAATGGGACTAATTCAATACAGAAAACTTCTTATATTTTTTACACAATGCAGAATGCTTGTATAAAGCATTCCTCTCATCTTTTACTTTAATAGAGTACCAATGCTCTTTTACTCTCTTTTCTAAGCTCCTTGTGGTCATTCCTACATAAAAGGCATTACAGGCTGAACACAAACTGATGCAAACCAAACCTCTTCACTTACAAGTAAGCCTGTATGTGATTGTAATAACTTCTTTTATATGCTCTAATAAAATCTATGGTCCTTCAAAAATAAATCCACAAGCAGAAAAAAAAAAACATTTGTAGGTTCCTTTATTTTTATCTGTCACTGGTGCGGCAATTGTTGTACTCTCTTTCTGTAATAAAACTTTAAGATTATTTGTTATCCTATACACAAATTTTAGGGTACTGCCAATAACTCTAATTAGATCAAAAATTCCTTTCAATATTTTCCAGTTGGTGCTGATGGCATCATGAATTGCACAGCTATCCACTGACATAACCAAAAAACAAGCATTTGTCCTATCTACACTAACTGACAGCTCCACTGCCATTACTAAAATCATCTAACTGGTCATTGTTGTCACCTAAAGATGTGGGATGGGAGGAGGAATTTAGATAGCATTAGGACCAGCTAAAAGGCCCTGCAAGACTGCAGTGGCAAAGCCAGCTCTGGATTTAGAGAAAATTGGCAAATGGTAATGCTTGGTGAAAGTATGTACAGACCTCCAGGTAGCAGCTTCTAGGATGTCCCTGGTAGGGACACCTCTGAGAAAGGCTGTAGAGGTATATGCAGCCCTGGTTGACTGTGGTCTTATCCCCTGTGGGATAGGTTTTCCATGGTGCTTATAGCAGAAATTAATGCAATGGCCTATCCATTTAGAAATGGTTTCCTTTGAAATGGCCTTCCCCTCTGCCCCTGCAGCAAATGCCACCAGCAGTTGTTTAGATTTCCTTTGAGGTTTAGTCCTGTCCAAATAAAATCTAAGTTGTCTGTGCACATCTAAGGAGTGCTGTATCCATTCCCCTTTGTTCTGTGGATTAGAAAAGAAGGTTGGCAAATGAATGGACTGATTAAGAGTCACACTGGATACTACCTTGAGCATTAAGGAGGGATTGGTCCTGAGGGACACCCTGTCAGCATGAAAGATGATGAAAGGCTCCACTGCCATAAGGGCCTGTATTTCAGATACCCTTCTTGCTGAAGTGATTGCTAAAAGGAAGGCTGTTTCCAAGAAAGGAATTTTAACTCTGCACTTGCAGCTGACTCAAAAGGAGCTAGAGTGAGTTTTTCCAATATGAAGTTAAGGTCTCAGGCTGGAGTACGGGCTGTCCTGGCTGGTCTTAATTTTTGGCCCCTCTGAGGAACTGCTTGAGCACTGGATGAAAGAAGAGGGGTGGTTCTGTGTTGTAATGAGCTGAAATGGCTGAGGCATGAATTTTGATGGAGGAAAAAGAAAGGCCCTTGTGAAGCATCTCAGTCAAGTATTGAATAATCTGAGGTATACTGGATGCTGCTGTGCCCATCCCTTGAGTTTGGTTCCAGGCATAGAATCTACTCCATTTTTCAGCATAAGATTTTCTAGTACTACGCCTCCTTGCCTGTAAAATGACATCAAACACTTGTTTACTGAGGGATGGTAATGGAGAGATTAGGTAATTAGCCAGGCTGCCAGGTTCAGGGTTTGAAGCTGTTGAAGCAGAATCTGGCCCTCCTGCTGTGACAGCACAGTAGGGGTCTGAGGCAGGTGCCATGGAGCCAGCAGTGACACATTGCACAAGAGGAGGTACCAGTGCTGGCGTGGCCAGTCTGGTGCAATCAGTATCGTTCTTGGTTTGTCCTGTTTGATCTTTAGTAGTACTTTGGAGAGGAGAGGCAGAGGAAGGAAGGCATAAACTGATAGATTTTTCCATCTGAAGGATAGGGCATCCACTTTCCAAGCTTGTTTGTGGGGAGTCCTTGTGCAGAATTTGTCCAATAGGTAGTTCTGGGGGGAGGCAAACAGGTCTACATCTGGGATCCCCCATTTGTTTATCAACATGTTGAAAGTCTTTGGCTCCACTTTCCATCGTGTGGGTCCATGAGATTTCTGCTTAGTCAGTCTGCCAGTGTATTTAGTTTTCCTGGCAGGAACTGAGTCTATAGATGCACTTGGTAGATGAAGGCTGTGTTCCACAGGGCCATGGCTAGTCTGCAGAGGGGGTATGAATGGGTACCCCCTTGCTCGTTCATGTACCACATAACAGTGGTGTTGTCCATCTTTACCATTAATTATCCTGGAAGAATGTGGTCCTTGAAGGCTGTCAGAGCATTCTCTACAGCTAACATTTCTTTTTGATTGATATGCAGGTGCATTTGACTTGGGTTCCATTTGCCCTGAATGCACTTCCCTGCCAGGTGAGCCCCCCATGCATAGTTTGATGCATCTGTTGTTAGGGTTTGGGCGGCAGGGGGTAGAGTGAATGGTAGTTCCTTGTTTTGGTGGCATGACTCTGCCCACCAAAGGAACTCTAACTGTAGGCAAGGTATGATAGGAATCATTGCTTCTAGAGCCTGAGAATGTTGACACCATAGGCTTTTTAGATACCACTGTAGCTTCTTCATACACAGTCCTGCATATGGAATTAGTAGAATACCGGAGGCCATGAACCCCAACGGCTTGCAGTATTTGCCTTGCAGATAGTAGGGTTTCTGTGGTCATAAGTTTGAAGTAAGTTGCCAAACTAATTTGTTTCTCTGGCATGAGGAAAGCCATCTGGGAAGTTGTGTTCAAGCTTGCTCCCAGGAATATAATTTGTTGACAGGGTACAAAATGTGATTTATTTTCGTTTATGGTGTATCCCAGACAAGTTAGCACCTTTTGTACAAATACCAGATGATTCTTTGTCCTGCCTGCCTGAATTAGACAATCGTCCAGGTATGGGTATACCTGAATATTTCTTTGCCTGCAAAATGCAATGACTGGAGCTAGGCACTTTGTGAATACCCTGGGCGCAATAGATAATCAAAAAGGGCAGTGCAGAGAACTGATTATGCATGTAGCCTGCTTTGAAGCATAGGTATCTTCTGCAAGATTCCCTGATTGGGATGTGCAGGTAGGCTTCCTTTAAATCTGGTGTTGCCAATCAGACATCCTTGCCTAGCATAGGAAGCAACTGGTGAAGAGTTAGCATCTTGAATTTTGGGATCACCAAAAAGGTGTTTAGGATAGAAAGGTCCAGGATACGATGCCATAAGTTGCCTTTACTGGGTACCAGGAAAAGTCTTGAGTAGAAATCTTATCCCTTTTCCTCTTCTGGTACAGTTTGAATAGCCCTTATGCTTAAGAGAGAGAGTACTTGCTTTTGAGCCTCTGCCCACTGATTTGGGGGTAGATCTAGCCAACCGTTTGGGGTTGGTAACGTGTGGAAGTGAAATCTGTATCCTTGGAAACTATATTTAAAACCCATTTGTCCTGGGTAACGAGTTCCCAGTTTTTTGCCTGCAGAGCAATCTTTCCCCCTAAGGGAGCAGTCAGTTGAGAAGTGCTTGGAAGTGTTAAAGTTAAGTCACTGAGACAGCTTACCATAGGGGGAGTCTTACTACTCCCTGATTTGGAAGTGGGAGCCCCCCACTGCTTAGTCCTGTGCGTACCCTCGGACTGAAGCCTGGGTGTTCTGCTGGTTCTGGGCTTGGATTGAGAAGGCCTGGAAGAAGCAGGAAAGGACCAATTCTTAGAGGGCCAATGACTACTAAATTCTTGGAGGCTGAACTTGTAGGAAATCTTTAACAGTTTGCATAGATTTAGCTTTTTCCTCCATCTTTTTAAGTACTACTTCTGCTTTGTTGCCAAACAGGTAGTCCCGATTTAAGGGAGCATCCAGCAATCTAGCTTTAACATGATCTGGCACGGATTGCTCCTCAAGCCAAGCATGCCTTCCAAATACAGACCCAGTGACAGCAGCCCTGCAAGATGCCTCTAGTGAATCAAAACCACATTGCAAAATGTTTTCCAATTTGTTCAGCAGAATGCATTAAATCATGTAAATCCTTATTTTCAGCACAGTCAGGAATCAACATCACTTTCTGTTTAAGCAATCCAATAATATGCTGCTGATACTTTAACATATGAAACTGGCAGCTTAAGGCCCTAATGGCCAAGGTTGCAGAAGTGTATGCCTTTTTACCCCATCTATCCAGCGCCCTAGAATCTCTATCAAAGGGGGTAGGATTTTTGGCATTGTAGCCTTAATGCCCTTGGGTCACTTTGAAATAGTCTCAGGATCCGCAGTAGGATTTATAAAAATGAACTTGTGAGAGTCAGGAACCCTGTAATATCCATCAGGTTTTCTGGGGGCAGGAGGTAGAGAGTCAGGGCCAAGCTAGATTCCGAAAAGGCATCAACAATGTCTAGTACAGGAAGGATAGCTAAAGGCCTGTGTTGGGGCAGGAGTAAGAAATCTCTACGCCTCTTTTTAGAATCAGAGTAATCCTGACTTTCCCAGTGAAAATGCTCCCTAAGAGTATGCAAGGTTTCACCAAAAGAGAAATCCTCTTGGGGGGGGGGGGGGGGGGGCAGAGGGAATACAGTCCTCTGTATCAGAATCCTCATAGGTAGATCAGGGTAAATCCTGGTCATCAGAGGAAACAGAAATTTCAGAATCCTGATCGGAAGTATCATAAGCAAATTCAGTCCTAGGTCTCAGAGGGGGAAGGTTGGCTTTCCCTGATTAAAGTAATAAGGTCTTCAGCCATTCTTATCATTTGTTTTTTTAGACAGAGGCCTAACCATGTGGTCTGGGCGTCAGTTTTCTAGGCATGGCTAGAGTTTTAGGCCTTGAAGAAGAAGATGGCGTTGGTTTAATATGCAAGTCAGTATGCCTAAATACATCCTCAGAAGTCAGTTGCTGCACAGCGGCTCCGGACCCATCCAAGGTAGAAACATCCTCCGAATGGGTGTCAGTAGAGGCCTGCAAATCTGAAGTAGCGGGTATCAAGGGCTGCGAAAGCGCTTCATTGAGTACTGGCAAACTGGCGACTAGCTTAGGAGAAGTGTTGTCTGCTGCTTTGGACCTAGGCGGCCTGTCTCTGTCTATTTTTGCGTTTTCTGGGAATGTCGGTAGTTGGGTGGCTTACCGAAGACATAGCTGGACAATTGAACAGAGTACCAAAATATTTAGAAGTGTAAATATATAGACAACGAATAGTTTGTTGTTTAAATAAGGCACATAACCGACAACGAGGTACGTCATGGTCAAGGCCTAGGCAAGGAATACAGTACGAATGAAAATCTTTGAGGTATTTGCTTTCCACAAGAAATACAATTATCGACTTTTACTGACATCGGTTTAGAGCAAGAAAAAGTTTCCCCAATGGGGTACTTAGCTTTAGTTGAAGACTTTGGTACTGAAACTTGAAAATGAAAATTTCAGGAGTCAGCCGACCGGCATTTGCAAACTGCTTCTGCTTCGGGCACCACACGGCAAGAAAGACTGATGTAATGGCGTCGGCTGCATGGTTTATACCCCTGACAACCTGACACCACAGAAGAGGCAACAGCAACCGACGCAGGACCCAAGACTTTGATAATCAGGCCAACTGAGGGCTACTGCAAGCAGATAACCCAAATGCGATGACTGCAACAGTGAAACACGAAGAACATCTGGCAAATTTATTGTCTGGTTAATATTGGCTTCCGAGGCCACCTTAGGAAGAAAGGATGGATTAGTACGCAATGACACTCTATCCTTGTGAAAGATCATAGTAAGGCAACCTTAATAGAAAGAGCTTGAAGCTCAGACTCTCTTCTGGCTGAGGTAATGGCCACCAAGAAAGCAGTTTTCCATGTCAAAAACTGAAGATCAACTGATGCTACCAGTTCGAAGGGTGCAGAAATCAAGGCCTGTAACACTAAGGTAAGATCCCATGGAGGCGTAGGGTCCTTAACCGGAGGTCTAAGTAGAAAGGTCCCTTTAAGGAAGGTCTTACAAAGCTTGGAAGAAGCCAGGGAAGACATTCACCCCCACATGGAAATTAGAGATAGCTGCTAGCTGCACCTTAACTGTGGAAGAACTAGCACCCTGATGGAAGATGCTGATTAAAAATTCTAAGACCGCTGAGTGGCCATGAAAGGATCCAAAGCCCGCTGAGTGGCCCATATGGAAAAACCTCTCCATTTACTATGATACACCTTTCTGGTGGAGGATTTGTGAGCCGCCACTAAAATGGACTTTACAGGGCATGACAATCTGGAAGTCCTGACAATCATAGGAACCAGAGCAGCCAAGCCGTGAGCTTCAGATTGTCCAGATCTGGGTGAGGGAGCCCTGAGGGATGAGAAAGAAGATCCGGAACTGGATCCAATGTCCATGGAAGAACAACTAGGCGAGACCATAGTGAGGGGAAGCAAACATGGCGAGGCTAGAATGGGGTTATGAGGATAACCGTGCTCACCAGCCTTCGGGTTTCTGAAGAAACTTGGACATAAGTGGGAGTGGAGGATGAACATATAGGAGGCCAAGCATGAGCCAGTGAGTCTCTGAGGGCTTCCCCCTCTGGAGGGTTCCAAGTGAAAAACTCACTGCATTTCACGTTAGAAGGAGATGCAAAGAGATTGCAGCAAGGCCGACCCCACTTTAGAAAGATCTGTTCCGCTACTGAAGGATTCAGAGACCACTTGTAAGGCATCAGAATCGATCTGCTGAGCCTGTCTGCTAGAATGTTGGACTGCCCCGGAATGTGCGTTGCTACTAGAAAGTGGCTGGTGGAGATCGTCCATTCCCACACTCTCGTGGCTTCGACAGAGGGGATAAGATCTGGTTCCCCCTTATTTGTTGATGTACCAGACTACTGACATAGTCTGTCTGAATGGCAATTATCCCTAGAGGAAGATGGGCATGAAGTGCCTGCAACGCCAGGACTGTCCTCATCTCTAGAACACTTGACATGCAACTCAGTCTCGGAGGGGGACCACGTGCCTTGAACCATGCTTCCTGAGCAGTCCCCCCCCCCAGCTGGGAGGAGTCCATGGTCACCGTGGTTTTGGGAAAAACAGGGTGAAAGGAACGTCCCTTGAGGACACTGGATCCACTGAAGGGAGTCCATGGATGCCTTTGAGATTCTCACTGGAAGGTTGAGAGGAAGTTCTAACAGGGACCACTGGACCGCAAGTATCCATTGAAGAACTCTCATACTCAGGAGAGCCAATGGCAAAAGATTGTGGCCGCCATGGAACCTAATGCCCTGAACACTGCTGCAGTTGTGGGGACTTGAGCATGAAGAACTTGTAAGACATGCACTCAAACTGCGTATCCTGTCTGGGGTGAGAAAAACCCTCATTTGAAGTGTCCAAACGTGTCCCAATAAAGCCCAGAATCTGGACCGGCTCTAGAGAAGATTTGTTCAGACTGATGGTAATACCCAGACTGTTCGCTAACTGGATGAAGTAATCCCTGGCCTGACACAGTAGATACTCTGAGAGGGCAGCAAAGAGACAATCGTCCAGGTATAGAAAGACCTGAATACCCTGAAGCCTCAGGTGAGCTGCTACAACCGCCATCACTTTGGCAAACACCCTGTGGGCTGTGGTGAGACCAAAGGGGAGTGCTCTGAACTGGTAGTGATTGGCTACCAGCCAGAAGCAAAGAAACCTCCGGGAGTGTCTTTCCATTTTGACGTGGTAATATGCATCCTGGAGATGGACTGAGCCCATCCAGTCTGTGGCCTGCAGAAAAGGCAGGACAGATTGAAGCGTGACCATCCGGAATTTTGTCTTGGTTACTGACAGGTTCAATGTGGACAGATCCAAGATGGGTCTGAGGTCCTCCCGTTTTCTTTGGCACTAAAAAGAACCTGGAGTAAATGCCGGGTCTGGACTGGTCTGGGGGGACCGGCTGGATGACTCGTCTGTTCAGCAGCTTTCCAGTTTCTAGTGCTGCCTGCTCCCATTGCGTGGGTGGGACATCTGGAAGGAGTTTGTTCGGATGGGGATGTTTCTTGAATCCTCTGGATATGATTCGCAACACCCAGCTATCTTTCACAATGGACTCCCACGGCTTTGGGTGTAGCAACAGGCGACCCCCGACTGCCTCCAGAGATGAGCAGTCTGGCAACCCTTCAGGGCTGCTGCCCAGGTCCCTCTGAAAAGAGGTCTCGAGACCCGAAATTCCTAGGATTCCCTGTGCCTCTCGGGTGGCGTCTGTTCTGACTCCCTCTGCCTCCGAGGTACGGAAAATCCTGAGCATCCCAGGAAAATGCTTGAGACTTCTGGAACCATATCTTCTTCGTTCCTCACTGATTCTTGGAAAAGGATCTTTGAGGAGAGGAGAAGTGGATCCTGACAGCAGACAGTGTCTTCCCGTCATTCTGTCTCTGGACCAAAGTCTCTTTCACTGACTTCCCGAAGAGGAAAGAAAGTACAGTTTGTACCTACCATAAATGTAGATGTTCGAGTGTTTACACTGCTGCAGTCATTGCACTTGGGTTATCCTGCCGTCAGGCGGTTCCCCAGTTGGCCTGAGTTCCAAAGTCTTGGTCCGGCGTCAGTTGCTGTCGCCTCTTCCCTGATGTCAGTGTGACAGGGGTATATAATATGCAGCTGACGCCATTTTCTTCAGTTTTTCTTGCCCCAGATGTCAGGTGCCCCCAAATGGGTAGGCAATTCAAATTGCTAATAAAACAGATAGGAAAAGCAAACAACAACTTTTAGTTACCAGCAAATACTCCCCATAGGTAGTAAAGGGTAGAATACATAGGTACATACCAGCAAGTAAGAGGGGAAGGAGGGAGGGTAACCTGGACTGCAGCAGTGTATACACTCGAACATCTACATTTATGGTAGGTACAAAACTGTACTATGTTCGTGTTACACTGCTGCAGTCATTACACTTGGGTAGAATCCCAAAGCTGAGGTAGGGTGGCTGGTTCTATAAGGCATTAGGTGTGGCTATAAGACCCTGCAGCACAGCAGTGGCAAAGCCAGCTCTGGATTTAGAGTATAAAGGCAGATGGTAATGCTTGGTGAAGGTATGCACAGAACTCCATGTTGCTGCTTCCAAAATATCCTTGGTAGGCACTCCTCTGAGGTAGGCAGTTGAAGTGGCTGTTGCCCTGGTGGAGTGAGATCTAATGCTGCTAGGTATAGGTTTCCCATGGTGTGTGTAGCAGAAATGTATGCAATGTCCTATCCATTTTGAAATAGTTTGTTTTGAAATGGCTTTTCCCTGTGCTCCTGCAGCATATGCTACCAGTAATTGCTCAGATTTTCTGAAAGCTTTGGTTTTGTCCAAGCAGAAGCGTAACTTGCCTGTGAATGTCCAAAGAATGCAGTAGTCTCTCCCTTTTATTCTGTGGTTTTGGATGAAAAGTTGGCAAGTGAATAGTCTGGTTTAGAGCCACACTTGAAACCACCTTTGGCATAACCGTAGGGTTAGTTCTTAAAGACACCCAGTCCTGGTGGAAAATGAGGAAAGGTTCCACTGCCATTAGTGCCTGTAATTCTGAAACTCTTCGAGCTGATGTTATTGCCAGGAGCAGAGCAGTTTTCCAAGAGATATATTTTAATTCTGCTGTGTTAGCTGGCTCAAAGGGAAGGTAAAGTTAATTTTTCCAAAACAAAGTTGAGGTCCCAAGTTGGAGTAGGTGCTCTACGGGGTGGTCTTATGTTTTTAGCCCCTCTGAGGTACTGTTTTAGCAAAGGATTAGAGAAAATTGGTGGATTCGTACTGTAATGAGCCGAGATGGCAGAGGCGTGGATCTTGACTGATGAGAGAGGCCTTTGTCCAGCATCTCAGTTAAGTATTGTAGAATCTGAGGAATGTTTGGGACAAGAGGGTCAAGGCTGTGAGCCTGGTTCCAGGCACAGAATCTCTTCCATTTATCCGAATAGGCTTTCCTGGTACTAGGCCTTCTGGCCTCCAGAATGACATCCATAACAGCTTTGAAGAGAGGCATTGCTTGCTTGACTAAGGAATTTTCCATGTAGCTAGGTTTAAGGTCTTTAGCTGACTGTGAAATATCTGATTGTTGTGCTGAGTCAGCAGATGTGGGATTTGAGGCAATATCCAGGGTGGTTCTTGTGCTAAATTCTTTAAGATTGGGTACCCGTGCTGGCGTGGCCAGTCTGGAGCAATCAGGATCATCTCTGGCTCTTCTTGCCTGGCTTTTATGAGTACCTTTGGAAGGAAAGGTAGTGGTGGGAAAGCGTATACTTGTAGGTTTTTCCAGCTGAATGAGAGGGCATCCACTTTCCATGCTTGTGGATGGTAACTCCTTGTGCAGGATTTCTGTAGCTGGCAGTTCCTTGGGGATGCAAATAGATCTATGTCCAGGCTCCACCATTTCTGTGTTATCATTCTGACTGTGGATTCAATTCCCATTCGTGGGGATCCATGATGTTTCTGCTTAAGTCGTCTGCCAGTGTGTTTTTCTCTCCTGGCAGGAATTGTGCTTGCAGATGAACTTGATAGTTTAGAGCTGTGTTCCACAAGGTCATGGCTTGTCTGCAGAGGGGGTAGGAGTGAGTGCCCCCTTGCTTGTTTATGTACCACATAAAGTACAGTTTTGTACCTACCATAAATGTAGATGTCCGATAGACATGCAACTGCAGTCATAACATGTGGGTTGTCCTGCCTCAGGCAGCCCTCGGTCGGCCGGATTCCAAAGTCTGGGTCCGACGTCGGCTGATGTCGCATTTCTCTCCGACGTCAGAGTGGCTGGAGTACATAAGCATCAGCCGACGCCATTTTCTTCAGTGTTTCTTGCCCCAGATGCCAGGTGCCCTCCAAGGAAGGCTGTAATCAAATTGTAAGACAAAAACAGAATTCCAAATACATGAGCAATAATCCAAATACACCATAACAGATATCCCCAGCTAAGAGTAAGAGGGATAGGAGTGGATCCTAGGCATAGAGGGGTATGGAGGGAGGGAAAACCCGACTGCAGTTGCATGTCTATCGGACATCTACATTTATGGTAGGTACAAAACTGTACTATGTCCTTCAAGAATGCAACTGCAGTCATAACATGTGGGTAGAATACCATAGCTTAGCTGGGGGAGGAGGTTTGCTCTAGGAAAGAGATGGTGTGGCAATCAAACCCTGCAGGACTGCCGAAGCAAAGCCTGGTCTGGATCTGGAATATAGAGGAAGATTGTAGTGTTTGGAGAATGTATGCACGGAGCTCCATGTAGCAGCTTCTAGAATGTCCTTGGTAGGCACCCCTCTTAAAAAGGCTGTAGAGGTGGCTGTAGCTCTGGTGGAATGTGGTCTGACATAGGCTGGAACAGTCTTTCCATGAAAGGAATAACAGAATCTGATGCAATGTCCAATCCATTTAGAAATAGTCGGTTTTGAAATTGCTTTTCCTTGGACTGCAGGGGCGTAAGCTACAAAAAGCTGTTCAGACTTCCTACTGGCCTTGGTTCTGTCCAGGTAGTATCGAAGTTGTCTATGAATGTCCAAGGTATGCAAAAGTCTTTCCCCCTTATTCTCAGGATTGGGGAAGAAAGCAGGCAGATGAATGGCTTGATTTAGAGAAACCCTAGATACCACCTTTGGCATAAAAGTAGGGTTGGTCCTTAATGAAACCCTGTCTCTGTGGAAAATAATAAAGGGTGGTATTGCCATTAGGGCCTGTAGCTCCGAAACCCTTCTTGATGAGGTAATTGCCAACAGGAAAGCTGTCTTCCATGAGAGAAATTGCAAGTCTACTGAAGCTTCTGGCTCAAAAGGAGGTAGAGTCAGTTTTTCTAAGACGAAATTGAGGTCCCAGGCTGGCACTGGGGCCTTCCTTGGTGGCTTAATGTTCTTGATTCCCCTGAGGAATTGTCTTAGTAAGGGGTGAGAGAAAACAGGAGGATCAGTGTTGTATCTAGCCGAAATAGCAGATGCATGTATCTTTATTGAAGAATATGAGAGGCCGCTCTGTAACATATCTGCCAAATATTCCAAGATAAGAGGGATGTTCAGTAATGATGCATCATGTCCCTTGCTGGTATTCCAATTGCTGAATCTTTTCCACTTTGCTAAGTAAACCTTTCTGGTGGATGGTCTTCGAGCCTCTGTTAGTATCCGCTGAACTTCCTTGGAGAGAGATAAGCTGAAGTTATTTAAGGGATCTCCCAGGCTGTTAGCTGCAGTGTCTGAAGGTTTGGATGCAGTGTTTCGAAATTGTGTTGAGTCAAAAGTAGAGGCCACTGAGGGAGGGCCCACCTCCTGGTGTGACATATGCTCCGTAGTAGAGGGTACCAGTGTTGCCTTGGCCAATCCGGAGCTATTATGATTCCCTTGGGCTTCTCTGCTTTGATCTTTAGTAATACTGAGGTCATTAGTGGCACAGGTGGGAATGCATAGATCGCTAGGGAGTTCCAGTTGAATGAAAGGGCATCTATTTTCCAAGCCTTTGGATGGTATGTCCTTGTGCAAAATTTTGGTAGAAGATGGTTGAGGTGAGAGGCAAATAGGTCCACTTCTGGCTTGCCCCATGTCGAAGTGAGTTGTCTGAAAACCTTCGGCTGTAAACCTCCACTCATGTGGATCTGTGAAATTCCTGCTTAGGCTGTCCGCCAACACATTGTCTTTTCCTGGAACAAACTGTGATTGTAACTGGATGTTTAGACTCAGTGATTTCTCCCAAAGCTGCATTGTCAGTCTGCAAAGGGGGTAAGAGTGGGTGCCCCCCTGCTTGTTTATGTACCACATCACAGTGGTGTTGTCTGTCCGTATCATTAAATGGCCTTGCTGGAGTTGGTGTTGAAAAGCCTCAATGGCATGCATTACTGCCAGCATTTCCTTTTGGTTTATATGCAGATGTGTTTCCTTTGGTGACCATTGTCCTTGTATACACCTGCCTTCCATGTGCGCACCATCCAAGGTCTGAGGCATCTGTAGTCATGGTCTGTGTTATCTGTGGTTTTTTGAATGACATACCTGTGTTTTCCTGGCTCACCGAGGCCCACCATAGGAATTCCTTTTGTAGGCATGGAATGAGTGGAATGATTGTCTCCAAGTTGTTGCTGTGTTGAGACCAAATGCTTTTAGGTACCATTGAAGCTTTCTCATGTGTAGTTTTGCTAATGGAACCAGTAGAATGCAGGATGCCATGTAACCCAGGGCCTGTAGGAATCTCCTTGCAGTCATCTGGGTGAGTTTTGCTAAACCTTTGAAGTAATGAGTTAACTTCTCTTGCTTGTCTTCTGTCAGGTAAGCCATCTGAGAGGCTGTGTCTAGTTTGGCTCCTAAGAAGATTATTTGCTGGGATGGCTGCAGTCTTGACTTTTGGAAGTTGACTGTGTATCCCAGAGCTTGAAGTAATCGTATGACATAATCCAGGTTTTTGTCGACATCAATTTGTCGTCCGCTTGTATGAGGCAGTCGTCCAGGCGGGTAAATTTGTATACCCTGGAGCCTGCAATGAGCAATTACTGAAGCCAGGCATTTTGTAAATACTCTGGGCAGTAGATAAGCCAAATGGCAATGCTGAGAATTGATAATGCTCTGGCCCTGCAAGAAATCTGAGGTATCTTCTGCAGCTGAGTCTGATAGGGACATGCAGGTATGCCTCCTTGAGGTCCAGAGTAATCAGCCACGACTCCTTGCCCAGCATGGGAAGGAGTTGCTGCAGAGTCAGCATTTTGAACTTTGGTACTATGAGAAAGGTGTTTAATGCGGACAAGTCCAGTATTGGTCTCCATTGAGATTCTTTTCTTGGAACAAGGAACAGTCTTGAGTAAAACCCCTGTTCTTGTTCTTGTTGTGGAACTCTTTCTATTGCTTTCATTCGAGTCAGCAGAGTGATTTGCTTGATGGCCTCTGCCCTTTGATGTTGCGGTAGGTTTGGCATGCCTTGTTTTCTTGGTAAGGTATGAAAATGAAACCTGTACCCTCGGTCTATAATGTCCAAAATCCATTTGTCCTTTGTCAGTCTGTGCCAGTTTTCTGCAAACAGAGATAATTTCCCACCCGAGGGAGCTTCTAGTTGTTCCCTGGTAGGCGGTAGTAGAGGAAAGTCATTGAGTTTGTGGTTGTTGGGCAGGTGAAACCCCTGCATCACTTCTTTGGTTTCCTGGCTGCCATTGTCGTCCCCTGTAAGGGCCTCTGTATTGGCCTCTTCCTCGGCCACGTCTGTTCTTACCCCTTTGAAACTTTTCTGGATTAGGAAAGGACCAGTTTTTTGAAGGCCAATTCCTACTGAATCTGGGGGGTTGAACCTGGAGGAAATCTTTCACAGTCTGAACTGATTTTGCTTTTTCTTCGATGGTCTTTAACACATCCTTAGCATTTGCACCAAAAAGCTTGTTCTTTTCCAAAGGTGCATCCAGAAGTTTTGCTTTTACATGATCTGGTAGAGGTTGATCTTTTAACCAAGCATGTCTATGCATCACTGCCCCTGTCATAGCTGCCCTACATGAAGCTTCCAGTGCATCATATCCACACTGCAGGAAGTGGTTGCTTACTTGATGAGTGTTATGTACAGCTTCCTGCAAAGTCTTCCTGTCTAAAGGATCAGGAGAAGCTAAAGTTTTTTGTAAATCTTCTAAGAGATAATCCTGATATTGGAACATATGAAAAGGGCAATTTAAATCTCTCACAGATAAGGTAGTGGAAGTGTAAACCTTTTTACCCCATCTCTCTAACTACCTTGCTTCCCTGTTGGAGGGCAAAGGATTTTTTGAGGTGGAGGCTGAAACTCCTTTAGGCCCCTGTGAAATAGTTTCCAAATCAGCAGTATGGGCCCTGAATAAATGGGAATGAGTTTCTGGGACCCTGTAATACCTGTCTGGCTTGGCTGGAGCAGGAGGAAGAGAATCAGGGGTAGCACTAGAGTCAGAATACAAATCATCCAGAACATCAAGTACAGGAGGAATAGCTAAGGGCCTGTGCTGAGGCTTCTTAAGGAAAGTCCTAAGGCGCTTCCTAGAATCAGAATATTCCTGACCCTGCCACTTGAAATGTTCCCTCATGGTGTGCAGAACTTCCCCAAAAGAAATATCCTCAGGAGGGAGGCAAGGTATGGAATCTTCTGCATCCGAGTCCTCATAGGTCTGGAAGAGCTCTTCCTGGCTATCAGAGTGGACAGAGCCCTCAGAGTCTTCATCTGAAGGAGTAGGGTCAGAGGGTTCAACCCGGGGCCTTTTATCAGGAGGAGGCTGGGATGCTCTCTCAGGATGGGCCTGGGAACCTCTAATCATGGAAATTAAATCAGCAGCCATGGACATAATTTGTGTCTCCGGAGTCGGCTGAGGTAAGGATTTGGAAGCAATATGCTTTGTTTTGCTGGCTGCCTTAGCCCTAGTGTAGGCCTTAATAGACATGGCCATAGGAGGCCTGGCAGCTCCAAGTGCAAGAGTGACCTTGTCTACAGCAATGGTCACGGGCATTTCCTCGGTTTCGGTATCCGGAGGAAAATCTATAACTGGCGGAGTAATGTCTGGAATCGGAGTAGTCGGTAATGCGGTGTCTTCGGTTCGGAGCGGTGGAGAGACCGTCTCAGAGGGAACCGGAGCACTCGCGCTGGGTTTTGGCGTGGAGTCGGTGGTAGACGCGGGCCTAGGATGTCGGTCCCGGTCTTTTCGCTTTTTGGGAGTTTGCGATGTCGGAAGATCCGACGGCATGGTGTAAGCAAATTTATCGCCGAAAAAATCTTCAGCGAACTCCGCCCGGCGCCTGACAGTGCGCTTGTTGAAGCGAGCACAGGCTACACAGGCCGAGACGTCGTGGTCTGGGCCCAGGCAAGGGAGGCACAGTAAGAGTGGAAATCCTTATGAGGTATTTGTTTACCACAAAAAAGACAATTGTTAACTTTTTCAGTAATTTCTGACATCGGCTAAGGCAAGAAAAGGTCCCCAATGGGGTACTTACCTTTTTTGATGACTTCGGTATCGTAGAATACAGGAGCTGACCGACCGGCACTTGCGAACTGCTTCTGCTTCGGGCACCATGCGGCAAGAAAGACTGAAGAAAATGGCGTCGGCTGATACTTATGTACTCCAGACGCTCTGACGTCGGAGAGAAATGCGACATCAGCCGACGTCGGACCCAGACTATGGAATCCGGCCGACCGAGGGCTGCCTGAGGCAGGACAACCCACATGTTATGACTGCAGTTGCATTCTTGAAGGACATCTGTGGTGTTGTCTGTCTTTAGTAATAGTTGTCCTGGATGCAGCAGGTCCTTGAAAGCTATAAGGGCATTTTGTACTGCTAACATCTCTTTTGATTGATGTGAAGATGCCTTTGTTCTGTGGGCCACTTGCCCTGAATACATTTTCCTGCCATGAGTGCTCCCCAGGCGTAATCCGATGCATCTGTTGTCAGTGTTTGCCTAGCTGTGGGTTGAGTAAAACGCTGTCCCTTGTTGAGGTGACAAGCTTGAGCCCACCATCGAAACTTCTGTTGAAGGCAAGAAATTAGTGGTATAACGGTTTCCAAACTTTGACAGTGTTGAGACCATACATTCTTTAGGTACAATTGTAGTTTCCTCATATGCAGTCTGGCATATGGAATTAGTAGTATGCAAGATGCCATGTAACCCAAGGCCTGCAGACTTTTTCTTGCAGGGAGGTGGGTTTTTGTTGCCATCAATTGAAAGTATTGAGTCAGATGTCCTTGCTTGTCTGGTGTGAGATAAGCCATCTGGGCCGTTGTATTCAAGCTGGCACCCAGGAATATTACCTCTTGTGAGGGCACTAGTTTTGATTTCTTTTCGTTTACTGTGTACCCCAGGCAGCTTAATAACTTTTTTATGAACGCCAGATGCTCTAGAAGAATGTCCTTGCTCTCTGCTTGAATCAGGCAGTCGTCCAGGTACGGATAAATTTGAATTCCTTTCTGTCTGCAAAATGCAATTACCGGTGCCAGGCACTTTGTGAAGACCCTGGGCGCAATAGATAAGCCAAAGGGCAGTGCAGAGAATTGATAGTGCATTGAACCTGCTATGAATCTGAGGTATCTTCTGCAGTTTTGTCTGATAGGTACATGCAGGTATGCCTCCTTGAGGTCCAAGGTCATGAGTCAAGCTTTCATGCCCAGCATGGGAAGAAGTTGCTGTAGTGTCAACATTTTGAATTTCGGAACATCCAGGTAAGTGTTTAGAGAAGAAAGATCTAGAATGGGCCTCCAGGCTTTGTCCTTTCTGGGAACCAGAAAGAGTCTTGAATAAAATCCTTGTCCTTGCTCTTGTGGTGGTACCTTTTGAATAGCTTTCATTTCTATGAGTGCTGTAATTTGTTTTTGAGCCGCTGCCCATTGATTTGGTGGCAGATTTGGCATTCCTTTTAACCTTGGCAGAGTGTGAAAGTGGAACCTGTAACCTTGAGATACAATGTTGAGAACCCATTTGTCTTTGATGATCCAATGTCAATTGTGATAGAAAAGTGCCAGTTTTCCTCCCAAGGGGGCTGCCAAGAGAGAGAGATGTTTGGCAGCTGTAATGGGAAGTCATTGAGGCTGCTTTTTATATGGTTGGGGCCTGTCTTCCCCTTCTTTCTGGCCTGGTGCACCCCATTGTCGAGGCCTGTAAGGACCTTGTGGTTGACCTCTACCTCTTGGACATCTGTATCTGCCCCTTTGAGGTCTGTCTGTAACAGGAAAGGACCAATTCTTTGATGGCCAATTTCTGCTAAATCTTGGAGGCTGAACCTGTAAGAAATACTTCACTGTTTGCATAGATTTTGCCTTATCCTCCATTTTCTTTAATACCTCTTCTGCCCTAACTCCAAATAACACATCTTGCTGCAAAGGTGCATCCAATAATTTTGCTTTAACATGATCTGGTAACGTATGTTCTTAACCAAGCATGCCTTCTAATGAGAGCGCCTGTAACTGCTGCTCTACAGATGGCCCCTAAAGAATCAAAACCACATTGTAAAGTATGCTTTCCCACTTGTTCAGCTGCATGCAATAAATCCTGCATTTCTTTAAAATTAGGAGGATCTGAATCTGGAAACAATTTTTGTTTTAACTGAGACATCAAAAATTGCTGATATTTTAGCACGTGAAACTGGCAATTTAAGGCTCTCATTCCTAAGGTTGCAGATGTATATAATTTCTTTCCCCATCTGTGTAATGCTCTGGAATCTCTGTCAGAGGGGACTGGATTTTTTGCTGATGAGGCCTTAATCCCTTTGGGTCCCTGAGAAATAGTTTCAGGGTCAGCAACAGGGCTTTTATACAGATGAATCTGAAAAAATGGACACCTGGTCGGATGAGTCATAGTCTGCATCCTGTCTGGGCCTTTTATCACGAGGGGGATGGGACCCCCTGATCACAGTGATTAGGTCTTCGGCCATTTTGAGCATTTGTTTCTTAGGCATGGAGGCCTGTCCTGGAGAATGCTGTATTTGTTTTTGTTTTTAAAGGAGGCTTAGACTTAGCAGGGGATTTAATGATTAACTGAGTAGGTCTGAAAATGACCTCTGAAGCTTTGGGTTGCTCAGCTACTCCGGATCCATCTGAAGGGTTAGTCTCAGTAGGCTGAAAAACTTGTGTGTCTGAAGGCCCAGCCATCTCCACGTGGGAGTCGGAGGCGGCCTGTGGTTCTGCAGAAGCGGTCGTCAGAGGCTGCGAAGGCGCCTTGCTGAAAACCGGAGAACTGGCGACCGGCCTAGAAGAGGCTTCGCCGTCAGTTTTGGGCCTCGGATGCCTGTCCTTGTCTTTGCGCTTTTTATGTATTCCGGTCGTCGGAAGTTCCGACGGCATGGTGTAATTAAATTTTCTGCCAAAATAATGTCGGGCAAAATCAAACCGACGTTTAATAGTGCGCTTGTTAAACCTAGCACAGAACCGACAACCAGTGACATCGTGGTCTGGGCCTAGGACGGGATACAATAGGAATGGAAATCCTTATGAGGTATTTGCTTCCCACAAGAAATACAGTTATTAACTTTTACTGACATCGGTCTGAGGCAAGAAAAAGTTTCCCCAACGGGGTACTTAGCTTTGTAGTAGACTTTGGTTCTGGATTCGGAATGAAAATCTCAGGAGTCTGCCGACCGGCACTGGCGAACTGCTTTTGCTTCGGGCACCGTGCGGCAAGAAAGACTGAAGAAATGGAGTCTGCTGCTTCTTATATACCCCTGTCGCACTGACGTCAGGGAAGAGGCGACAGCAACAGAAGCTGGACCAAGACTTTGGAACTCAGGCCGAATGGAGAACTGCCTGACGGCAGGATAACCCAAGTGTAATGACTGCAGCAGTGTAACACGATGAACATCCATCATAAGGGGCGCGTTGGTGAAAGACTCCTTCAAGGGCTCCGAAAATTGACACAGCCAGGGCCAGGTATGACGCCTGAAAGCAACACCTGTTCCAGCCGCCCTTGCGGCTCCCTCTGCAGCATGAAAGAGCAGTCACATGGACGTGTTGGCAACTGATTGGCATATGTGCCATATAGTTCAGCGAGCTCACCGAGAAGGTCTCTGAAGCATAAACTCACTTACCAAAATGGTCTATCGCTCTTGATTCTTGATCAGGGGGATAAACCGTGGAGTTCTGAGCGAGCACCTTCTTGGTGGCAGCCGCCACAATCACTGCATCCAACAGGGACCCTTTGTTCCAATGCGTCCTGTCTGATGGGGAACTCAGTACCGTGTTGGGGTGTTTAGGGATGGACTCTACAGTGTCCGGCTCCTTCCATGCCCTAGATGTTATCAAATACATGAGTGGATCAGTAGGAGGGGACACCCAGGAGGTAGATGGGTCCCGAGCCGAATGCCTCCAGGAACATGGACTCGTTTGAAGTTGGTTTGGGGGCTGACCACCCTCCCCCTCTGGTGAAGGAGCTCCATGATGTCTCCAAAGGCAACATCCTTGGGAATAGCCTTGGGGAACCTTCCCCATCATCCCAGTTTGTGTATTCTGTGAGGGACTCTGGTGAAGACTCCAAGTGCCTCCTCTTACACTTACGTTTGCGGGGTACCTCCTCAGTGGGACTCTCCAAGGAGGACTCACAAACCTCTTGATGTTCTACCGGAACTTCCTGGGGCAATGCGATCACGGGCTGTCCCTGAGACAGCAAGACGGTCGGACCCGCACTCAGAACCAAGGGGGTCTGGCCGGAGTCAGAGGACGAAATGATCAGAAGTTTCGACACTTGAGAGAACCTTCTCCATCACATCGAATGCAGAGGGAGACAGAACCGCTTGGGACGTACTGGAGTGGCCGGCCACCCTCTGACCTGATAGGGGAGTCTGAGCGGGATGCTCCGCTCCAAAGCACTCGCAGCAGACAGCATCCCCTCGGATCCGACTCCGAGGCTATGGCTCAGAGCACGGATTTGATCCTGTCGGATCAGACTAGCTCAAGGAAATGGCTGGCGTTGAAGTATATGGTACAATCAGCACCGACCCCAAGAGTCCTCGGATCAAAGAACTCCAAAACTGCTGGTCAGACTGGAGAAGGAATTACTGGTCAGAACAAAGGTTGCAAGGAGCCCCCTCTGGAGGGAGAGGGCGCCGGCAAGTCCCCCATCTAGACCTGGGTGCGGATGAATCTCTGCATCTTGTCCATCTCCGTTTCGCTTAAACTTTGGTGGAGCAGGACACCACTGAAACTGGACGGGAGAGCCAGTGGGGAGATGTCCTTATTGGGGACCAGCTTAGAGTCTCCTCGGGCTCAGGGGAGAACCTGGGTGAGCGTAAGCGAGGAGCTCCAGGCCTAGTTGCCACCTAACTTTCTGTGGCTGACCCGCCTCCGAGCAGCTGGGGGACCGCTTGCGGGAATGGTCCTTCTTGGCCATGTCCCCCTCCGCAGACCTCTTGGTGGGAGTTTGAATCCCAGAGGCCGGGGTAGAGGAAGTAGAAGCAGCAGCCGCTTATCCCTGCTGGAAAAGAAGGGACGGTAGTCCCTGAAGAGGGGAGGAATCCCTTCAGTATTAGTCCCACCTGTCCTTAAGTGCCCTGGGGGTTGAAACCAGAGCAAATAGGACAGGGGGACTTGAGGTGATTTGCACTGTGGCAAACCACGTACAGTGTGGCCATCTGCCTGGGATAGCACATGGCCACACACTGTGCATTTCCTAAATCCTGCCTTAAGGGCTTCTGCCATACCCACACAGGCCCAAAAGGTACACGTATATACACACACACACACGTATACACACACACACGTATATACACACGCGTATACATACATATATACACACACACGTATATACATACATATATACACACACAAATATACATACACACACACCTAGATGTATACACACAGACATATACACACATACACATACACACAAACATACACATACACACACACACATATACACACACACACATATACACACACACACATATACACACACACACACATACACACACACATATACACACACACATATACACACACACACACATATACACACACACACATATACACACACACACATATACACACACACACATATACACACACACACATATACACACACACATATACACATATACACACACACACACACACACACACACACACACACACACACACACACACACACACACACACACACACGGTCTTAGATAGAAGGAGAGGAGAGGAAAGTTTTTTTTTTCTTTTGGATATCCGATGCAGACGCGAGTGAAAGTAAAGGTAAGAAAAAAATAGAAGTCAGAGAGAGAAAAAACAGAGTTTAGTTCACTTACGTGACTCACTAGAGGGAGCTCAGAAACCACACTTGTAACCACTATGGTGGCAAATGAGATCTGGAGAAGGGAGACATGGGGCATTATGGGTAAGGGGAGGAGTCTGGAGCTCGGATCCATACCTGGAAAATATAGCCATGTCAGATCCGATGTGCATCCGAAACCCACAGGTTGAAGATCAAATGAAGTAAACTACTTCGTATATAAGTTTACACATAGTCTCCACTTTTTCCATGGGAAGTTTTACACATTTAGATAGATACAGATGAACATAATCTAACCCTCTTCTTGGGTGGGGAATATTAGTATATAGGGAAACAATGGAAACATTTACCAACAGGTTCAAGGTGTAGCTATGGGGTCCAAAATCGCTCTAGCGTATGCTAACTTAGTATTAAGCACATGGGAATTGGAGACACTAGTCTATTTAACTGGTTTTCAGCACACTCATCTTTATCATCATTATATTGGTGATGTATTTTTCGTATGGAGAAGTACTGAGCAAGACCTGTCCAAGTTTGTGCTATCCTTGTTAGAAAGTATTGGTTTCTTACAGTTTGTTGCGTCGGGATGTGGTTATACAGTTTCTTTCCTTGACACAATGATTACACTGAACACGGCTAATGATACACTGTGCTCTTACATCTACTGGAAAGAAACTTACAAAAATAATTACCTTGATTACACAAGCCAGCATCCACATTTCATGAAAAGGAATGTGGTGCATGGACAATTCACACTCTCACATATAGTAAATGACACTTTTTGCAGAGAGTCTACTGTTTTAACACAGTTATTCTTGCAAAAACATTACCTGGCACAGCTCAAACACCAAATTCAGACCACTTCTAAGGTTTGGTTTTATTCCAGAGAGAAACTGCAGGTCTAATTGAGATAGGAGCTGCAGTTTTCCACTTCCAATCAGTAGAGATATGACTGCTATTAGATACATTGTTTCCAGGAATTGGAAAATTATTACAAGTGATGAACAGCTAGCTGATACTTTAGGGTGTAGTCCGAACTTCTCCTATAAAAGAACTAAGACCTTAAAAGGGTATTTTGAAAACAATGACCCACCTTTCTTGCTGACAGTTTTACCTAGTGCTGACCTACCAAATGGTAGGTTTGTTGGTGGGGAGTTGTATAGTGTGTAAATACATTTACATAGGAACGGACTATGTATTTAAACATTTCTATTTTACAGTATGTTTCAATAGGTTTTTTGATTGTCACAGTTCTTCTGTACTATATGCTGCAGTATGCGACACCTGTGATTGTTTCTAAATCGAAAAGGCTTGCAGGAAATTTTCAGATCGGATTAAAGAGCACTGTGCTGCAATACACTCAAGGGATCTTAGCAATGCCTTGGGAAAATATAGTTTGTTATGCCTTGGTTTTCTTTAAGTTTTTCGTGTTATAACAGCTAGATGTATTTTTGGTGATGCAGACTAGAGAGGTCAAGTGGCAACTTAGACTTAATGTGGAAGTTGCTCCAGGAATAAATGAGCATTTAAATGTTAAATGTGCTTAACGGTGGGTTAGCGGAGTTGGAAAACCACTCTCACCTCTTAATTCATTGTCATTCATACTTTAAGGTGTTATTCTCAGCTGTTTGACTGGTTTTCTTACAGGGTGATGCTTTGTGTGTTTTTTTGAATTACTTTACTTGATAGGCTGCTTTTAACTATTTATGACTTTGTAGAACTTTTTAAGTTTATATAGCGTACTACTGCTACCTACAATGCTTACTTCTGATGAACTTCTTAAAACATTAAAGAACGAAAGTTCTAAAAAAAGAAGTTATGTACTCACCATAATGTTCCATCTGAGTAGTTACACTTCATTTTTCTGCAACCTGTGGGTATTCGGATCCATATCGGATCCGAGCCGGCAAGTTTACAAGCAACTGCTCTGAGCTCCAAGCTCCACCCCCTTACCCATAACCCATCACCATCTCCTACCTTCCCTCAGATCGAGTTTGCTGCAATTCATCTTAGCATAAACCATACATGACAAAACTCATGAGAAGGTTCGGGGGGAAGGAGGGTAGGAAGGTTGCAGAAAAATGAAGTGTAACTACTCAGATGGAACGTTATGGTGAGTGCATAACTTCTTTATCTGATTATCTGAAGTAGTTAACTTCATTTTATCTGCAACCTGTGGGACAGAGTCCCCAGCTACTCAAACTCCTGGGGGGCCCTCATGGAAGGATATTCCTGAGCACTGCAGAGCCGAAGGATGGTCTCCCCTCTGGAGATCAAATCCAACTTATAATGAGAAATGAAGGTATGTGACTTTGCCCAAGTTGCTGCTGCAAAAATGTCATCCAATGAGACCCTAGACCAAAAGGCAGCAGAAGCCGCCATAAATCTGGTAGAATGAGCTTTAACAGGACAAGGTGGAGACAAACTTTTATCTTTGTAAATTTGCAAAATATATAGTGTAATCCATCTAGCTAAAGAAACATTGGAGATGACTTTCCCTAAAAAGGGCTTACAAAAATTCACAAATAACTAGTCAGACTTACAGAAGGGCTTTGTTCTGTGTAAATAAAAACAAAGTTGCCTATGAACATCTAGCAAATGCAGTTTATATTCACACTTGTTCTGAAAATTTGAAAAGAAAACAGGAAGGTTAATTGTTTGATTAATGTTTGATTCAGAAGCCACCTTTGGTAAGAAAGAAGGGTTTGTACTGAGAGAAACCCTGTCCTTATGGAAGGTCAAATAAGGGGGCACAAGACAAAGCCTGAAGCTCAGAAATCCTTCTAGCCGACATAATGGCCACTAGGTAAGGTCCCAAGGAGGGACAGAGTCCTTAATTGGAGGGCGCAAAAGAAAGGTGCCTTTAAGAAAGCCTTACACAGTCTAGGAGAGGCCTGGGCATTCATATTTTTGCCAACGTGGAAAATCGAAAGAGCTGCCAGTTATACTTACACAGTGGAGGAGCTAGCCCCTTGCTGAAAAATGCTGGCTAAGAAATCCAACAATGCACAGACAGGGGCTGTAAAAGGATCCAGGTTTCTCTGAGAAGCCCAAACAGAGAATGGTTTCCATTTACTACAGTAAATCTTTCTTGTGGAAGCCTTATGAGACACCACCAGAATAGCTTTCACTGAAGACGAAAGACCGTGAGTCTAAGTAATCAAGGGAACTGGAGGAACCAAGCTGTCAGCTTGAGGCTGTCCAGGTTGGGTGGACAGGTGCCAGAGGGATGAGAAAGGAGATCCGGGCAGGGATCCAGAATCCAAGGAGGAGCTAGAAAGTACAGTTGTGTACACCTACCATAAATGTAGATGTTCGAGTGTCTTCACTGTTGCAGTCATAACTGTAGGGTGCTCCTGCCGGCAGGCAGCCCGAGGTCGGCCAGAATCCCAAAGTTTGGGTCCGGCGTCGGCTGTACAAGCTAGTACCCTGACGTCAGTACGCTTTGGTACATAGCCCTCAGCCGGCGCCATCTTCTCCAGCCTTTCTTGCCCTAGATGTCAGAAGTCCCCAATAAAACAAAAATGAATCCAACAAGGAAACACAAATACACCACAAAAAAGGAAAAGGTAGAAAAAGAGGGATAGGAGGGAGGAAACCCGACTGCAACAGTGAAGACACTCGAACATCTACATTTATGGTAGGTGTACACAACTGTACTATGTTCTTCGTGTTTCACTGTTGCAGTCATAACTGTAGGGTGGAATCCCAAAGCAGTGTAAAAGGGAGGAGGCTTTAGATAGAAGAAGGGAGGCAAGAATACCCTGCAAAACAGCAGAGGCAAAGCCTGCCCTGGTCTTAGAAAACAGAGGAGATTGTAGTGCTTGGAAAAGTATGCACAGAACTCCAAGTGGCAGCTTCAAGATATCCTTGGTAGGGACTCCTCTGAGGAAAGCTGTAGAAGTGGCAGCTGCTCTAGTAGAATGACTTCTAATGGTACCTGGAAACTGTTTCCCATGATGAGTGTAACAAAATCTGATTCCATAAGCAATCCATTTGGAAATAGTTTGTTTAGAAATAGGCTTTCCAAGAGAACTGGAGGCAAAAGAAACAAACAATTGATTAGACTGTCTGAACTCTTTAGTCTTGTCCAGGTAAAATCGTAATTGTCTGTGCACATCTAATGAATGCAAAATCCTTTCCCCTTTATTTTGAGGATTTGGAAAGAAAGTAGGAAGGTGAATTGTCTGATTTAAAGCCACTTTGAAATCACCTTATGCATGAAAGTAGGATTGGTCCTCAAGGATACTCTGTCATGATGGAAAATAAGGTATGGTTCCACAGCCATGAGAGCTTGCAACTCTGAGACCCTTCTGGCAGAGGTCAATGCTAATAAAAGGACAGTCTTCCAAGATAAAAACTTAATATCTGAAGATGCAGCAGGCTCAAAAGGAGGCAAAGTAAGTTTTTCTAAAACATAATTAAGATCCCAGGCAGGGACAGGAGGGGTCCTGGGAGGCCAAATTTTAGCCCCTCTCAAGAATTGCTTCACCAAAGGATGAGAAAAAACAGGAGGATCAGAACTGAAATGAGCAGAAATAGCAGAAGCATGAACCTTAATGGAAGAAAAGGAAAGTCCTTTAGATAAAAGTTCCGAAAGGTAAAGCAAAATAGAAGAGAGATCAGGAACCAGAGGATCCGAGCCTCAGTCCTGCATCCAAATACAAAACCTCTTCCATTTAGAGGCATAGGAATTCCTAGTGCTAGGCCGTCTAGCTTCCAGAAGAACATCCAAAACTTGTTTGGGAAGACTAGAGGAAATCAAATTCCTTTGAAGAGCCAAGCTGCCAGGCAAAGGGTCTTGAGATTGGAATGTAGTAACTGACCCTGATGCTGGGACAGAAGCGAAGGGTTCAGAGGGAGAATCCAAGGAGGCCCCAAGAACAGGTGTTTTAAAGTTGGATACCAAAACTGTCGAGGCCAATTTGGAGCAATCAAGATGAAGAACTTGGGCTTGTCCTGTTTTATCTTCAAGAGGAAGAGGAGGGAAGCCATATCCTGAAAGGCTTCTCCAGCTGAAGGACAGGGCATCCACTCTCCAAGCTGTTTTGTGGAAGGATCTGGTGCAAAAGCGAGGCAGCTGATGATTGAGATGGGATGCAAACAGATCTATCTGGGGACATCCCCAAACTGCAGTAATCCTGTTGAATAAATTGGTGTCTAGCATCCATTCGTGAGGATCTGAAATGTTTTTGCTCAGGCTGTCTGCTAAGAGATTCTGTTCCCCTGGAATGAATTGAGCCTGGAGATGTAGATTCAAATTTAGAGCTGTGTCCCATAAAGCCATAGCTAGTCTGCAAAGGGGTAGAATGAGAACCCCCTGCTTGTTGATGTAGCAGATGACCATGGTGTTGTCTGTCAATTAGCAGAGGCCCTGGTTGCAAAAGGTTCTTGAAGGCTAGAAGGGCATTTTGAACTGCCAACATTTCCTTCAGATTGATGTGCCAGTGAAGATGGTCCTTTGTCCAGGTTCCCTGCTGGCAATTGTCTAGAAAGTGTGCTCCCCAAGCATAATCCGAGGCGTCCGTGGTTAGGATTTGAGTAGGTTGAGGTAGACGAAAAGGCTTTCCTTCGTTTAAAGTGCATACCCTGGACCACCAGAGGAACTCCCTCTGAAGGCAGGGGATCAGAGGAATCAGAATATCCAGATCGTGGTAATGCTGTGACCATACACTTTTCAGATTCCATTGAAGCTTTCTCATATGAAGCCTTGCGTTTGGAATCAACAGAATGCAGGAAGCCATGTAGCCCAGAGCCTGCAGGAATTTCCTTGCAGTGAGCTGAGATAGAGTTGCCAAGGTGCTGAAAGTAGAAGCCAGCTGAGTTTGTTTTTCTGGAGTGAAGAAGGCCCTTTGTAAGGTTGTATTTAAGAGGGCTCCCAAGAATACCATTTGTTGAGAAGGGATCAAATGTGACTTTTTTGTGTTCACTGAGAATCCCAGTAGGAGGAGAAGACGTTGAACAAAGTCCAGATGTTGAAGTAGAAGATCTTTGCTGTCTGCCTGAATAAGGCAGTCGTCCAAATAGGGGTAAATCTGGATCCCCTGAAGTCTGCAGTAAGCCACTACTGGTGCCAGGCACTTGGTAAAGACTCTGGGCGCAGTAGATAAACCAAAAGGGCAGTACAGAGAATTGAAAGTGCCTCGAACCTGCCTTGAACCTGAGGAACTTCCTGCGTTCCTGCCTGATGGGAATGTGTAAGTAGGCTTCCTTTAAGTCCAATGTCACCATCCAGGCGTCCAGAGAGAGCATTGGAATTAGTTGCTGCAGAGTAAGCATCTTGAATTTTGGAATTTCCAAAAAGGTGTTTAACACAGAAAGGTCCAGAATAGGTCTCCATGAGTTTTGTTTTCTTGAAACCAGAAAGTCTTGAATAAAAACCTTTTCCCATCTCCGAGAGTGGAACAGGCTCTATGGCTCTCATGGCCAGAAGAGCATCCACTTGATTTAAGGCCTCTGACCATTGATGTTTTGGCAGATCTGGCCAACCGTGAGCCCTTGGCAAAGTGTGAAAGTGGAATTTGTAACCCTTTAAAATCACGTCCAATACCCATCTGTCCTGGGTAATATGAGTCCAATTTCTGTAAAAAAGAGACAGTTTTCCTCAGAGAGGGGCATCCAGGTGAAGGGGTCCCGTAGCCCAACCGAGAGAGTCATTGAGTTTGCTTTCTTTGAGATTGGGATCTGTCTTCTCCCCTTCTAGGTGAAGAAGCAGTCCATTGTCTAGATCTGTAAGAGGCCTGACCTTGACCACGACCTCTGGAGCGTCTATATCTTCCCCTTTGAGGCCTGTCAGACGTGGGAAAGGACCATTTTTAGAGGGCCAATTCCTGGAAAATCTAGGAGGCTGAACTTGCAAGAAATCTTTTACAGTCTGCATAGACTTTGCCTTTTCTTCCATCTTTTTAATAACTTCCTCAGCCTTGGATCCAAAAAGAACATCATGTTGAACAGGGGCATCTAATAACTTAGCCTTAACCTGTTCAGGTAAACTTTGTTCACGAAGCCAGGCATGTCTCCTGATAACAGTACCAGAGGCTGCAGCCCTGCAAGAAGCATCCAAAGCATCAAAACCACAACGTAAACTATGTTTGTTCACTTGTTCAGTAGCATGCAAGACATCCTGAAGTTCCTTATCCTCTGCACATGCAGGAAGGGAAGCAAGCTTTTGCTTTAAAACAGACAAAAGAAATTGCTGATACTTAAACATATGAAACTGGCAATTTAAAGCCCTTGCAGACAGGGTAGCAGAAGTATATACCTTTCTTCCCCACCTGTCTAAAGCACGAGAATCCTTCTCAGAGGGAATAGGATTTTTAGAAGTAGCAGCCTTAGAGCCCTGAGAAATAGTTTCAGGATCCACAGAAGGGTTTTTAAATAAGAATAAATGAGAGTCAGGAACCCTATAAAATCTATCAGGCTTAGAAGGAGCAGGAGGCATGGAATCAGGATTCAAATTAGCCACAGAAAAAGCATCATCTACAATGTCCAAAACAGGAGGGATAGCTAAAGGCCTATGCTGAGGAAGAAGAAGAAATTCCCTAAGCCTCTTCTTGGAAGCAGAATACTCCTGTCCTTCCCAATGAAAATGTTCCCTCATCTCATGCAAGGTTTCCCCAAAAGAGAAATCCTCAGGCGGAGAGGCCGAGGGTAAAGAGTCCTCAGCATCCGAATCCTCATAAGGAGGAAAGGAATAGTCCTGATCTGAGGAAGAAACAGAAGATACAGAAGCCTGGTCAGAGGAATCCAGAGTAACATCCTGTCGAGGCCTTTTCTCAGGAGGGGGGTGAGAACCCTAATCATTGTAAGCAAATCTTCAGCCATCTTTAATAATTGCTTCTGTGTCCTGGGAGTAGATTCAGAAGCAGCTTGAGCAGGAACTTTAGACTTAACAGGAGTCTTTGTCTTTGCCTTTGAAATAGTGATGCGAGTAGGCCTGAAAACCCCCTCAGAAGCCGGTACCTGCACAGCGGTTCCGGACCCATCTGAAGGAGCGACGTCCGAAGGTCCTGCAGCAGTTAAAATAGTGGGCCTTGATGGCTCCCCATGGGAGTCCGTATTGGCCATCGGTTCAGAAGTGGCGGACGACAGGGGCTGCAAAAGCGCCTCACTGACTACAGCCGAACCGGATGCTGGCTCCAGCTGCAACGAGTCCTGTTTGGACCTCGGTGGCCTGTCTTTGTCTTTGCGCTTCTTTTGAATTCCGGTAGTGTCCAACGACATTCTATAATTGAAGCGTCTGCCAAAATAATTTAAAGCCCAATCGTACCTGCGCTTGATAGTACGAGAGTTGAACCTGGCACAGAACCGACAACAAGAAACGTCGTGGTCAGGGCCTAAGCAAGGTAGACAGTAAGAGTGGAAATCTTTATGAGGTATTTGTTTCCCACACGTTATACAATTATTAACTTTTTCTGACATCGGAGGAACAAGAAAAGATTCTAACGGGGTACTTAGCTTTGAGAAGAGAAGTAAGAACTTCGGACCGACAACAACAAAATACGCTGTTCGAAAATCGCCAACCAACGACTTGCGAGCTGCTTTCCACCGCACGGCAAGAAAGACTGGAGAAGATGGCGTCGGCTGAGGGCTATGTACCAAAGCGTACTGACGTCAGGGTGCTAGCTTGTACAGCCGACGCCGGACCCAGACTTTGGGATTCTGGCCGACCTCGGGCTGCCTGCCGGCAGGAGCACCCTACAGTTATGACTGCAACAGTGAAACACGAAGAACATCATGAGAACACAGGAACGGGAACCACACCAGAATGGGACAATAAGGATCACTTTGCACCCCTGTCGGCAAGCTTTCTGAAGAAACTTTGGAATGAGTGGTAACAGGGGATAAGCGTACAGTAACCCGGGAGGGCCAAGCATGGACTACAGTGTCTCTGGGGGATCCCCTGGTGAGGGAATCGGAGCAAAGAACTCGTTGCACTTCGCGTTGGAAGGAGATGCGAAGAGATCGCAGCAAGGCTCTCCCCATTCAAGGAATATCTCTTCTGCTATAGACTGTTTCAGAGACCACTCGTATGGCATTAGAATAGCCCAACTCAATCTGTCCGCTAAAATGTTGGAGCATCCCACAATGCACGTTGCAATCAGAAACTGACTGGTGGAGATCGCCCACTCTTGCACTCTCATGGCCTCACAACACAGAGGGTCAGATCTGGTTCCTCCTTGTTTGTTGATGTACCAGACAACAAACATGTTGTTTGATTGAAATGCAATAGTCCCCAGAGGAAGAACAGTGTGGAAGGCTTGCAACGCTAAAAGCACTGCTCTCATCTCCAGAACAATGATGTGCAATCTGGTCTCGATCTGGGACCATGTGCCTCGGACCGTCCTCCCCAGATAATGCCACCCCCCATACGAGCTGGGAGACGTCCATGGTCACAGTGGCTTGGGCTGTGGGTGAAAGAAATGGGCATCCCACTGCAATCTCCGAGGATTGGAGCCACCAGAGGGGTGATGCCCTGCAGGCTTTTCTGATTTCAATTGGATATTCCATGGGGAGATCTAGCCGAGACCACTGGACAGCTAGAGTCCATTGAAGACCATGCATGTGAAGACGTGCACAGGGGAGGACGGAGATTGCTGCAGCCACAGAGCCCAGGGCTCTGAGAACATCACCTGCCTTCGGTAACCTGGGGCCAAGAATTATTGATACATGAGCCCGTAGAGTCTGGACCCTGTCTGGAGTTAGAAAGACTTTCAGTCGAAGGGTGTCCAGCCGTGCCGTGATAAAGTTCAAGATCAGTACTGGGTCCAAGAGGGACTTGAAAACATTGATAGTAACCCTTAGCAGGTCTGCTGGAAGCAGCAAGGAGCTAATCGTCTAGGTAAGGGAATACCTGAATCCCCTGAAGCCTCAGGTGAGCCGCTACGACTGCCATTACCTTGGTGAACACCCTGGGGGCTGTGGTAAGACCAAAGAGTAGGGCTCTAAATTCGAAAAGACTGGCTCCCAGCTGGAAGCGAAGGAATCTCCTGGAGCTTCCCTGAATCTTGGTATGGTAGTAAGCGTCCTGGAGGTCTATCAAGCACATCCAGTCGCATTCTCAAAGATAAGGTAGAATGGACTGCAGGGTAACCATCCGGAATTTGTCTGGCGACAGCCAGGTTTAAGGTTGATGGGTCCAAAATGGATCTGAGGTCCCCCATCTTTTTTGGCAATAAAAAGAACCTGGAGTAAACGCCTGACCCGGCCTGATCGGGGGGACCGGTTTGATGGTTAGCTTGTGAAGCAGCTTAGAAACCTCTAGTGCTGCCGTCCCCCTTTGAGCGTGTGGGACACCTGGGAGGCGCCTTGGTTGGATCAGAGGGGCAATAAACGGGATGGTGTCACCTCTGGATATTATTTGAAGCACCCAATGATCTGCAGTTATGGACTCCCATGCCATTGGGTGCAATGATAATCTTCCCCCGACTGCTTCCAGAGTAGGACAGTCAGGCAAACCCCTCAGGGCTGCTGCGTGGGCCTGTCCGAGAAGGCCTCCCTAGACCCAAAGTTCCTCCTCTAGGACAGCGTCTGTCATGTCCCCCTCTGCCTCTAGGGGATGAGTTGTCCTGAGAGTCCCGGGAAAACTGTGATTTCCGGAACCACATCTTCTTTTGCCCTCTCTGCTTCCTGGAAAAGGATCTTTGAGGACTAGAGAAATGGATTCTGACGGCCGACAAGGTCTTCCCATCTTTTTCACTCTGGACAAGGGTGTCATGTATGGTCTTCCCAAAAAGAGAACCCGAGAACCACCATCAAAGGAAGCATTTGTGAAAGACGCCTTGAAGGGGTATGCAAACTGGCAAGTTTGAGCCAAGCGCATCATCTCATAAGTACGCCGGGCCCAGCCACCCTAGCTGCTCCTTCCGTACCATGGGAAAGGAAGTGCATGGACGTGTTTGATACTGACTTCAGAGTTGACATTTTCATGTAGAACAGATGCTTGCCCTCCTGAGACAAAGACTTTGGGGGCATCTCAACTAACTCCGTGACTAGGTCTCACTGTAGTCGTATAACGTGTGCCAAATAGTTCAGCGCTCGGATGGAAAACATCGCTGAAGAATATGCTCGCTTCCCAAATCGATCCAGCGTCCTGGACTCCTTGTCCAGAAGGTGGACAGAGGAACTTTCCTGAGCCAGTTCCCTCTTGGTGGCTGCTGCAACCACCATAGTGTCCATGGGGGATCCCTTATACCATGCCCGTCTGTCCGAGGGTGGAGAAAGAATCTTGTCCGGGTGTTTACGTATCGGCTCTATGGTGTCAGGCTCCTTCCATGCCCACGTGGTGAAAGGATCCGCCAGTGGGGACACCCAGGACATAGATGGGCCCATGCCAAAAGCCTCCAGGAACACTGATTCATCTGTAGAAGGTTTTGGGGCTGACCACCCTCTCCTCTGGCGGAGGATCTCCAAGATGTCTCCAAAGGAGACATCCTCGGGAGGTGACCTGGGGGAACCTTCTTCTTCATCTAAATCAGTGTCTTCTGTCAAGGACTTAGGGGAGTCCAGGTGCCTCCTTTTGCATGTGTGCTTATGAGGACCCTCTTCAGTGGGCCTCTCTGAAGAGGGCTCATGAGCTGCGGGGGGTTCCTCCAGGGGAACCGCCTGGGGCTCCTCTAGCACGGGCTGTCCTTGAGACAAGATGAAGGGAGTCGTAACTGAATCCGAGGAAGTCTGGGTGGAATCCAAGGAAAAAGGCTGGGGTCTCGATCCTTGGAAGAAAACCCTTTCCACCACGTCGAACTCCAATGGAGAGAGCACCTCCTTAGCACCCAACAAGGAGGAATCTGTCCCCGAGTCTGCCGTGAGGATCGGGGACTGAGGCTAGGGTGGCTGGAGCTCTGAAGGAACGACCCCTCCATCCCCTTGGGTCCGTCTCCCCATCCTCTGATCCGAGGAACTCAAGGTAATCGCCG